>NC_057794.1:447423253-447723253 GCF_018294505.1 Triticum aestivum
GCCGCCATCCCGCGCGCCAGTGCCCTACTCCGTCCGCCGGCGGCGAGCCTCGCCGGAGCGCGCCACCGGCCGCCGGCCACCACCGCCGCCTCGGTTGCCGCGTCGCCCGAGGCACCGCGGCCACCAGCCATCGCCGCCTCCGGCCCTGCCGACCTTCGCCTCCGGCCGGATTCGTCCCTCCGGCGAGCTCCGCCACTGTTCCCACGACTTCTCCTTCTCCGGCGAGCATCCGCTGCTACAGTACTGCCGGATACCGATCCAGATCTGTTTTGCCCTAGGTTGACTTTCTCCTTCCGAAACCCTAATTTTTTGGCATCTTCGTCGCATCGTAACTTTGTATCCGTAGCTTCGATTCATGCGTGTAGCATATCAAAATGTTCGTCTCAGAGAGTACATCATTTCATCTCATTGCATCATTTTCATTTGATTTCATCTTGATTCCCAAAATGCTGTTGGAAGAGAGCTATTTGAGTTAAATGTCAGATCTGCTGCATCAAATAGCTATTTGTCATTTTTGCCATGATTATTGTGTGCATGATATGCTCCTGAGCTCTACATGTGTTTTGTTATATGCTTTGCCATATTTTCAGAGGTGCTATCCATGTATTTTTGTGATATGTGTGGTGACTAGCACAAGCTTGCAAAGTGGTGCATTCGTTAATGCTGATTTCAGGGACTGAAATTTCTCCAAGTCCTTGATCTGTTTTTATCAATATGCCATATGTTCATGTTGTTTCCTAGTGATTCGTGCCTCTTTTGAGGATGATCAGTAAGGATGATTTATTATCTTGTGGTGCTCTATCCATCCATGCCTTTGTTTGCAATTATGGAGCAACCTAGCTTTAGTCAATCGAGCTCTACTTTTGCTATTTCGTGAATCTGGCAGATTGTCTACTTGTTAACGATTTTGCCGAGGATGTTGTTGTTGATTCGTGCATGCTATGTTATTGTTCTTGCCATGTATAGCTTGTATAATGTGTATTCTTGATGGGTGTATGCTTAGTTTGTCATGCCTTGCTCTGTAGTGAGTGCATCGAGCTCGTAAACATGCCTACTTGATATCTGATTTGCATGCTCCAGTTTTTCTCTAAGTCTGTGTTCTGATTATGTGTTTTTGCCATGTTCACATGCTTGCAATTGTATTTTCTGATCCCTTTTGGCTCAAGGTTACTAAGGGACTTTTCTTAAGCTCTTTGAGTAGCTCGATGCCACGCCTTGCTTTGCCATGTTAAGTTCCTATAGCGTATAGTTTTCATGCTCCAAAGTGTGCTACCTGATCTGAAATTCCAGGCTTGTGTTAATTTCACTAAGTCTGAAACCTGTTTACCATTTGCTCTTTTGCCATGCTTGTTTGAACCTGTTAATGGATGAATTGGCCGTAGCTCAGTGTTCATATTTTGTTAAGCTCCATGAATGGATCCCTGCCATGTATTTTGTTGCCATGTTTGAGTGCTGTAGCATAATTATCTTGATGCATTTAGATGGCTACTTGTTGTTTATCGCAGACCGGTGCCATATTTGTTTTGCTTGCCATTTCCAAACCGTGCATCCGATTCCGGTGATCTTTATATCGATTTCAACCGAAATCATCTCCTCTTTCCAGTGGCACTCTTGGATTTCCAAGTTGAGGCCAGGTTCCATCATTCCTTTGCAAATCATGCATATGCATCACGTACTGCATCCCGCATATCATACCATCTTCATGTGTTGCTTGTTTACTATGTTGTGTGCTTCTTTCCGGTGTTTGCTTCTTCGGGTTGGTTTCAGTAATGTCGCGTTTGTGAGGACCCGTTCGTCTACGTCCGTTTGTCTTCTTCATGGACTCGTTCTTCTTCCTTGTGGGATTTCAGGCAAGATGACCATACTCTCGAAATCACTTCTATCTTTGCTTGCTAGTTGCTCGCTCTTTTGCTATGCCTATGTTGTGATACCTACCACTTGCTTATCATGCCTCCCATATTGTGAACCAAGCCTCTAACCCACCTTGTCCTAGCAAACCGTTGTTTGTCTATGTTACCGCTTTGCTCAGCCCCTCTTATAGCATTGTTAGTTGCAGGTGAAGATTGAAGTTTGTTCCTTGTTGGAACATGGAGATCGTTCCTTGTTGGAACATTGTTTACTTGTTGGGATATGACAATATCTTTTATTTAATTAATGCATCTATATACTTGGTAAAGGGTGGAAGGCTCGGCCTTATGCCTGGTGTTTTGTTGCACTCTTGCCGCCCTAGTTTCCGTCATATCGGCGTTATGTTCCCGGATTTTGTGTTCCTTACGTAGTTGGGCAATCATGGGAACCCTTGACAGTTCGCCTTGAATAAGACTCCTCCCGCAATGCCCAACATTGGTTTTACCATTCGCCACCTAGCCTTTTTCTTTCCCTTGGGTTCTGCAGACTCAAGGGTCATCATTATTTTAACCCCCCCGGGCCAGTGCTCCTCTGAGTGTTGGTCCAAACTAGAGTCCTGTGCAGCGCTCCCTCGGGGAAACTCGAGGTTTGGTTTTAGTGGTATGGAGAGCTCATCTGAGTGTGCCCTAAGAATGAGATATGTGCATCTCCTATCGGGATTTGTCGGCACATTCGGGCGGTGTTGCTGGATTTGTTTTACCCCATCGAAATGTCTTGTAACCGGGATTCCGAGTCTTGTCGGGTCTTCCCGCTAGAAGGAATATCCTTCTTTGATCGTGAGAGCTTGTGATGGGCTAAGTTGGGACACCCCTGCAGGGATTTGAACTTTCGAAAGCCGTGCCCGCGGTTATGGGCAGATGGGAATTTGTTAACGTCCGGTTGTAGAAAACCTGAAGTTGACCTTAATGAAAATACATCAACCGCGTGTGTAACCGTGATGGTCTCTTTCCGGCGGAGTCCGGGAAGTGAACACGGTGTTGGAGTAATGCTTGACGTAGGTTGTTCTAGGATCACTTCTTGATCATAGTTTTCTCGATCGTGCTTTGCCTTCTCTTCTCGCTCTCATTTGCGTATGTTAGCCACTATATATGCTAGTCGCTTGCTGCATCTCCACCTCATACCTTTACCTTACCCATAAGCTTAAATAGTCTTGATCGCGAGGGTGTGAGATTACTGAGTCCCCGTGACTCACAGATACTTCCAAAACCAGTTTGCAGGTGTCGATGAGACCGTGCAGATGATGCAACCAAGCTCAGGAGGATCTCGATGAAGATCTTGTCCTTTGTGTTGTTTCGTTCTAGTTGATCAGTAGTGGAGCCCAGTCGGGACGATCGGGGATCTATGTAGCATTTGGGGTAGTCTTCTTTTATTTTGGCTCCATAGTCGGGCCCTGATTGTATTTGGATGATGTAATGCTTTATTCATGTATTTTTGTGAAGTGGCGATTGTAAGCCAACTATGTATCTTTTCCCTTACTGTATTACATGGGTTGTTTGCAAAGATTACCTCACTTGCGACATTGCTTTCAATGCGCTTATGCCTCTAAGTCGTGCTTCGACACGTGGGAGATATAGCCGCATCGAGGGCGTTACAGATATTTAGTTAATTATTTTTGCAGATGATTAATAGATAAATTCCTCACGTCCAGCAATTTATTTTTGAATTTTTGGGGTTCCAGAATATTGTGTTAGCTACAGATTACTACAGACTGTTCTGTTTTTGACAGATTCTGTTTTTCGTGTGTTGTTTACTTATTTTGATGAATCTATGGCTAGTAAAAGAGTTTATAAACCATGGAGAAGTTGGAATACAGTAGGTTTAACACCAATATAAATAAATAATGAGTTCATTACAGTACCTTGAAGTGGTGTTTTGTTTTCTTTCGCTAACGGAGCTCACGAGATTTTCTATTTTGAGTTTTGTGTTGTGAAGTTTTCAAGTTTGGGTAAAGATTTGATGTATTATGGAACAAGGAGTGGCAAGAGCCTAAGCTTAGGGATTCCCATGGCACCCCAAGGTAATTCAATGACACTAAAAAGCCTAAGCTTGGGGATGCCCCGGAAGGCATCCCCTCTTTCGTCTTCGTCTATCGGTAACTTTACTTGGAGCTATATTTTTATTCACCACATGATATGTGTTTTGCTTGGAGCGTCTTGTATGATTTGAGTCTTTGCTTTTTAGTTTACCACAATCATCCTTACTGTACACACCTTTTGAGAGAGACACACATGATTCGGAATTTAT
The DNA here is from genome assembly GCF_018294505.1 of Triticum aestivum. Classification (NCBI taxonomy): domain Eukaryota; kingdom Viridiplantae; phylum Streptophyta; class Magnoliopsida; order Poales; family Poaceae; genus Triticum; species Triticum aestivum. The sequence continues at coordinate 447,427,406 of NC_057794.1, forward strand.
TAGAATACTCTATGTGCTTCACTTATATATTTTGAGCTATATAGTTTTTGCTCTAGTGCTTCACTTATATCTTTTAGAGCACGGTGGTGGATTCTTTTTATAGAAACTATTGTTCTATCATGCTTCACTTATATTATTTTGAGAGTCCTTTAGAACAACATGGAAATTTTCTTTTAGGAATAATATAAAAACTTGCATAGAAGTGCATTGAATACTATGAGAAGTTTGATACTTGATAGTTGTTTTGAGATATGAAGATGGTGATATTAGAGTCATGCTAGTTGAGTAGTTGTGAATTAGAGAAACACTTGTGTTGAAGTTTGTGATTCCCGTAGCATGCACGTATGGTGAACCGTTATGTGATGAAGTCGGAGTATGATTTATTTATTGATTGTCTTCCTTATGAGTGGCGGTCGGGGACGAGCGATGGTCTTTTCCTACCAATCTATCCCCCTAGGAGCATGCGCGTAATACTTTGTTTCGATAACTAATAGATTTTTGCAATAAGTATGTGAGTTCTTTATGACTAATGTTGAGTCCATGGATTATACGCACTCTCACCCTTCCACCATTGCTAGTCTCTCTAATACCGCGCACCTTTCGCTGGTATCATACACACCATATACCTTCCTCAAAACAGCCGCCATACCTACCTATTATGTCATTTCCATAGCCATTCTGAGATATATTGCCATGCAACTTTCCACCATTCCGTTTGTTATGACACGCTTCATCATTGTCATATTGCTTACATGATCATGTAGTTGACATCGTATTTGTGGCAAAGCCACCATTCATAATTCTTTCATACATGTCACCATGAATCATTGCACATCCCGGTACACCGCCGAAGGCATTCACATAGAGTCATATTTTGTTCTAAGTATCTAGTTGTAATTCTTGAGTTGTAAGTAAATAAAAGTGTGATGATCATCATTATTAGAGCATTGTCCCCAGTAAGGAAAGGATGATGGAGACTATGATTCCCACACAAGTTGGGATGAGACTCCGGACGAAAAAAACAGGCCATAAAAAAGAGAGAAAAGGCCCAAATAAAAAAATGAGAGAAAAAGAGAGAAGGGACAATGCTACTATCCTTTTTCCACACTTTTGCTTCAAAGTAGCACCATGATCTTCATGATAGAGAGTCTCCTATGATATCACTTTCATATACTAGTGGGAATTTTTCATTATACAACTTGGCTTGTATATTCCAATGATGGGCTTCCTCAAAATGCCCTAGGTCTTCATGAGAAAGCGAGTTGGATGTACATCCACTTAGTTTCTTTTGTTGAGCTTCATATACTTATAGCTCTGGTGCATCCGTTGCATGGCAATCCCTACTCACTCACATTGATATCTATTGATGGGCATATCCATAGCCTGTTGATACCCCTAGTTGATGTGAGACTATCTTCTCCTTTTTGTCCTCTCCACAACCACCATTCTATTCCACATATAGTGCTATGTCCATGGCTCAAGCTCTTGTATTGCGTGAAGATTGAAAAAGTTTGAGAACACCAAAAGTATGAAACAATTGCTTGGCTTATCATCGGGGGTATGCATGATTTAAATATTTTGTGTGGTGAAGATAGAGCATAGCCAGACTATATAGAGGTAGCAACTCCAAATCTTGGAAAAATAACTTCTTTAAGCATTTTAATAGAAGTGTTATGTTCAACACTACTAGTTGGAATAGCTTCTACCCACTTAGTAACGTAATCAACAGCAACTAAAATATGTGTATACCCATTAGAGGAAGGAAATGGTCCGATATAATCAAAGCCCCAAACATCAAATGGTTCGATAACAAGTGAATTCATAGGCATTTATTGACGTCTACTAATATTATCAATTCTTTGGCATTCATCACAAGACAAGTTAAACTTACGGGCATCCTTGAAGAGAGTAGGCCAATAAAAATTGGATTGCAATACCTTGTGTGCAGTTCTATCTCCAGCATGGTGTCCTCCATAGGCTTCGGAGTGACACTTGCGTAGGATCTGTTCCTCTTCATGCTCAGGTACACAACGTCTAATAACACCATCTACTCCTTTATAAAGATGTGGGTCATCCTAGAAGTAATGCCTTAAATCATAAAAGAACTTTTTCTTTTGCTGGTATGTGAAACTAGGTGGTATAAATTTAGCAACAATATAATTAGCATAATCAACATACCATGGAGCAGTACGAGAAGCATTTATGACATTTAATTGTTCATCAGGAAAGCTATCATCAATAGGTAGTGGGTCATCCAGAACATTCTCTAACCTAGACAAGTTGTCTGCAACGGGGTTCTCAGCTCCCTTTCTATCAATAATATGCAAATCAAATTCTTGTAGTAGGAGAGCCCATCTAATAAGTCTAGGTTTAGCATCTTTCTTTTCCATAAGATATTTAATAGCAACATGATCAGTGTGAATAGTTACTTTAGAATCAATAATATAAGGTTTGAACTTATCACAAGCAAATACAACTGCTAAGAATTCCTTTTCAGTAGTAGCATAATTTCTCTGGGCATTGTCTAGAGTTTTACTAGCATACTGTATAACATTCAATTTCTTATCAACTCTTTGTCCTAGAACAGCCCCTACATCATAATCACTAGCATCACACATAATTTCAAAGGGTAAATTCCAATCAGGTGGTTAAACAATAGGTGCAAAAATTAATGCTTTCTTAAGTATTTCAAATGCTTCTACACAGTCATCATCAAAGACAAAAGGAATGTCTTTTTGTAATAGATTAGTCAGAGGGCGAGAAATTTTTGAGAAGTCCTTAATGAACCTCCTATAAAAACCAGCATGACCAAGGAAACTTCTTATACCTTTGAAGTCCTTGGGACACGGCATATTTTCAATAGCATCAACTTTAGCTTTGTCAACTTCAATACCTCTTTCAAAATTTTTATGCCCCAAGACAATACCTTCATTAACCATAAAGTGACACTTCTCCCAATTCAAGACAAGATTAGTTTCTTCACATCTCTACAAAACTCAATCAAGGTTGCTCAAGCAATCATCAAAAGAGGATCTATAAATGGATAAATCGTCCATGAAAACCTCGCAAATCTTTTCACAAAAGTCAGAGAATATAGCCAGCATGCATGTTTGAAAGGTAGCAGGTGCATTACATAAACCAAAAGGCATACGTCTATAAGCAAAGGTACCGAAAGGGCAAGTAAAAGTGGTCTTTGCTTGATCATCAGCTGACACAGGTATTTGAGAGAAGCCAGAGTAACCATCTAGAAAGCAAAAATGTGTATGTTTAGATAATCTTTCTAGCATTTGATCAATAAAAGGAAAAGGGTAATGATCTTTTTAGTAGCTTTATTTAATTTGCGGAAATCAGTTACCATCCTATAACCTGTAATAATTCTTTGTGGGATCAATTCATCTTTATCATTAGGAACAACGATAATACCTCCTATCTTAGGGACACAATGGACATGGCTTACCCACTGACTATCAGCAACGGGATAAATTATACCTGCCTCAAGGAGTTTTAGTATTTACTTTCTTACCACTTCTTTCATCTTAGGATTCAGCCGTCCTTGGTGATCAATAACTGGTTTGGCATCTTTCTCCAAATTTATTTTGTGTTGACATAGAGTGGGACTAATTCCCTTAAGATCATCAAGAGTATATCCAATATCAGCACGGTGCTTCTTCAGAGTTTTCAATAAATTTTCTTCCTTCTTCTCTGAAAGGTTAGCACTAATAATAACAGGATATATCTTCTTTTCATCAAGATAAGCATATTTAAGAGTATCTGGTAAAGGTTTAAGCTCAAACACGGGATTACCCTTGGGTGGAGGAGGATCCCCGAGGATTTCAATAGGAAAGTTGTGTTTCACAATAGGTCCCTGTTTAAAGAATACTTCATCTATTTCCCTTCTTTCATTCATGAACATATCATTTTCATGGTCGAGCAAATATTGTTCTAAAGGATCATTAGGAGGCACATTAATAGAAGAAAGACCAATAATTTCATCCTTACTAGGTAATTCCTCATCACGGGGTTGTCTACGAAATTTAGAGAAGTTAAACTCATGAGACATATCATCCAAACCAATAGTAACAACATCATCTTCGCAGTCTATCCTAGCATTAACAGTATTTAAGAAGGGTCTACCAAATATAATGGGACAAAAGTTATCTTGTGGGGAACCAAGAACAAGAAAATCAGCAAGACATTTAACCTTCCCACACAAGACTTCAACATCTCTAACAATCCCAGTCGGTGAAATAGTATCTCTATTGGCAAGCTTAATTGTAACATTGATATCTTATATCTCAGCAGGAGTAATATCATGCATAATTTCTTTGTATAAGGTATGAGGTATTGCACTAGCACTAGCACCCATATCACATCAGCCGTGATAACAATGATCTCCTATTTTAACAGAAATAACATGCATGCCTATAACAGGTCTATGTTTATCCTTAGCACCAGGCTTAGCAATTCTAGCAGTTTCTTCACAAAAATAAATAACTTGCCCATCAATATTATCGGCCAAGAGATCATTAACCATAGCAATATTAGGTTCAACTTTAATTTGCTCAGGGGGTTTGTGTATCCTAATATTACTCTTGTTGACTATAGTTGAAGCTTTATCATGATCCTTAATTCTAACAGGGAAAGGTTGTTTCTCAACATAAGCGGTGGGAACAACAGGATCATCATAAGTGATAGTTTTTTCTTCAACTTTAATAGGTGCAACTACTTTTGTTTCAATGGGAGGATTATATTTAAACCACTTCTCCTTAGGGAGATCAACATGAGTAGCAAAAGATTCACGGAAAGAAGCTACTATCTCAGAGTCAAGTCCATATTTAGTGTTAAACTTATGGAAAACATCAGTATCCATAAAAGATTTAACACAATCAAACTTAGGTGGCATACCTGACTCCTTACCTTCGTCGAGATCCCAATTTTAAGATTTGTGTTTAATTATTTCCAATAAATCCCATTTGAATTCAATAGTCTTCATCCTAAAAGAACCAGTACAAGAAGTATCGAGCATGGAGCGATTGTTGTCAGAAAGCTGAGCACAAAATTTTTGAATAATCATTTCTCTAGAGAGCTCATGATTGGGGCATGAATATAACACTGACTTAAGCCTCCCCCAAGCTTGAGCGATGCTTTCTCCTTCGCGAGGCGAAAAATTATATATATATTTATGATCACGATGAACAAGATACATAGGATAAAACTTCTGGTGAAATTCCAATTTCAATCGCTTATAGTCCCATGATCCCATATCATCACACAGCCTATACCATGTCAATGTATCTCCCTTCAAAGATAAAGGGAAGACCTTCTTCTTGATAACATCATCATACATACCTGCAATCTTAAATTATCCACAAACTTCATCCACATATATTAAGTGCAAATCGGGATGCAATGTTCCATCTCCTGCAAAAGGATTAGCTAGTAGTTTCTCTATCATACCCGAAGGAATTTCAAAGTAAACATTTTCAGTAGGTTCAGTAGGTTGAGGGGTAACTAATTGTGGTTCCGTACGAGCTGAAGATACCCTGAACAAACCCCTCAAAGGATTATGTTCCATAGTAACAAGTGACAGTAAATTTCAGCACACTATATAAATTTTTCCTTACCAAATTCTGTTGGAAATATGCCCTAGAGGCAATAATAAAAGCATTATTATTATATTTCCTTGTTCATGATAATTGTCTTTATTCATGCTATAATTGTGTTATCTGGAAATCGTAATACATGTGTGAATAATAGACACCACCATGTCCCTAGTAAGCCTCTAGTTGACTAGCTCATTGATCAACAGATAGTCATGGTTTCCTGACTATGGACATTAGATATCATTGATAATGAGATCACATCATTAGGAGAATGATGTGATGGACAAGACCCAATCCTAAACATAGCACAAGATCGTATAGTTCGTTTGCTAGAGTTTTCCAATGTCAAGTATCTTTTCCTTAGACCATGAGATCGTGTAACTCCCGGATACCGTAGGAGTGCTCTGGGTGTGCCAAACATCACAACGTAACTGGGTGACTATAAAGGTATACTACGGGTATCTCCGAAAGTGTCTGTTGGGTTGACACGGATCAAGACTGGGATTTGTCACTCCGTATGACGGAGAGGTATCACTGGGCCCACTCGGTAATGCATCATCATAATGAGCTCAAAGTGACCAAGTGTCTGGTCACGGGATCATGCATTATGGTACGAGTAAAGTGACTTGCCGGTAACGAGATTGAACGAGGTATTGGGATACCGACGATCGAATCTCGGGCAAGTAGCATACCGATTGATAAAGGGGATTGTATACGGGATTGATTGAATCCTCAACATCGTGGTTCATCCGATGAGATCATCGAGGAGCATGTGGGAGCCAACATGGGTATCCAGATCCCGCTGTTGGTTATTGACCGGAGAGCGATCTCGGTCATGTCTACATGTCTCCCGAACCCGTAGGGTCTACACACTTAAGGTTCGGTGACGCTAGGGTTGTAGGGATATGTATATGCAGTAACCCGAATGTTGTTCGGAGTCCCGGATGAGATCCTGGACGTCACGAGGAGTTCCATAATGGTCCGGGGGTAAAGAATTATATATAGGAAGTACTATTTCGGGCATCGGGACAAGTTTCGGGGTCACCGGTATTGTACCGGGACCACCGGAAGGGTCCCGTGGGTCCACCGGGTGGGGCCACCTGCCCCGGGGGGGCACATGGGCTGTAGGGGGTGCGCCTTGGCCTATATGGGCCAAGGGCACCAGCCCCAAGAGGCACATGCACCTAGGGTTCAAGAAGGGAAGAGTCCCAAAGGGGGAAGGCACCTCCTAGGTGCCTTGGGGAGGAGGGATTCCTCCCCTTGGCCGCACCCCCCTAGGAGATTGGATCTCCTAGGGCCGGCGCCCCCCCCCCCCTTGGCCCTCCTATATATAGTGGGGAGATGGAGGACTTCTTACACCATGCCTTTGGTGCCTCCCTCTCCCTCTCCAACACCTCCTCCTCCTCCATAGTGCTTGACGAAGCCCTGCTGGAGTACTACAGCTCCATCACCACCACGCCGTCGTGCTGCTGCTGGAGCCATCTTGCTCAACCTCTCCTTCCCCCTTGCTGGATCAAGAAGAAGGAGACGTTACGCTGACCGTACGTGTGTTGAACGCGGAGGTGCCGTCCGTTCGGCGCTAGGATCTCCGGTGATTTGGATCACGTCAAGTACGACTCCCTCATCCCCGTTCTTTGAACGCTTCCGCTCGCGATCTACAAGGTACGTAGATGCATCCAATCACTCGTTGCTAGATGAACTCATAGATGGATCTTGGTGAAACCATAGGAAAAATTTTGTTTTCTGCAACGTTCCCCAACAGTGGTATCAGAGCTAGGTCTATGCGTAGTTCTCTTGCACGAGTAGAACACAATTTGTTGTGGGCATTGATGTTGTCAACTTTCTTGCCGCTACTAGTCTTATATTGCTTCAACGGTATTGTGGGATGAAGCGGACCGGACCAACCTTACACGTACGCTTACGTGAGACCGGTTCCACCGACTAACATGCACAAGTTGCATAAGGTGGCTGGTGCGTGTCTGTCTCTCCCACTTTAGTTGCAGCAGATTCGATGAAAAGGGTCCTTATGAAGGGTAAATAGAAGTTGACAAATCACGTTGTGGTTTTCACATAGGTAAGAAAATGTTCTTGTTAGAACCCTATTTTAGCCACGTAAAACTTGCAACAACAATTAGAGGACGTCTAACTTGTTTTTGCAGCAAGTGCTTTGTGATATGATATGGCCAAAGTTGTGATGAATGATGAATGATATATATGTGATGTATGAGATGTTCATGCTATTGTAATAGGAATCACAACTTGCATGTCGATGAGTATGACAACCGGCAGGAGCCATAGGAGTTGTCTTTATTTTTTTATGACCTGCGTGTCATTGAGAAACGCCATGTAAATTACTTTACTTTATTGCTAAACGCATTAGCCATAGTAGTAGAAGTAATAGTTGGCGAGCAACTTCATGGAGACACGATGATGGAGATCATGATGATGGAGATTATGGTGTCATGCCAGTGACAAGATGATCATGGAGCCCCAAGATGGAGATCAAAGGAGCTATGTGATATTGGCCATATCATGTCACTATTATTTTTCATGTTTTTGCATCTTGTTTACTTAGAACGACGGTAGTAAATAAGATGATCCCTCATAATAATTTCAAGAAAGTGTTCCCCCTAACTGTGCACCGCTGCGACAGTTCGTTGTTTCGAAGCACCACGTGATGATCGGGTGTGATAGATTCTAACGTTCACATACAACGGGTGTAAGACAGATTTACACATGCAAACACTTAGGTTGACTTGACGAGCCTAGCATGTACAGACATGGCCTCGGAACACAGAAGACCGAAAGGTCGAGCATGATTCGTATAGAAGATACGATCAACATGAAGATGTTCATCGATGTTGACTAGTCCGTCTCACGTGATGATTGGACACGGCCTAGTTAACTCGGATCATGTTATACTTAGATTACAGGAGGGATGTCTATCTAAGTGGGAGTTCATTGAATAATTTGATTAGATGAACTTAATTATCATGAACTTAGTCTAAGAAATTTTACAAATATGTCTTGTAGATCAAATGGCCAATGTAGTCCTCAACTTCAACGCGTTCCTAGAGAAAACCAAGCTAAAAGACGATGGCAGCAACTACACGGACTGGGTCCGGAACCTGAGGATCATCCTCATAGCTGCCAAGAAAGATTATGTCCTACAAGCACTGCTAGGTGACGCACCTATTCTCCCTGCAGAACAAGACGTTATGAACGCTTGGCAGGCACATACCGATGACTACTCCCTCGTTCAGTGCGGCATGCTTTACAGCTTAGAGCCGGGGCTCCAAAAGCATTTTGAGAGACACGGAGCATATGAGATGTTCAAAGAGCTGAAAATGGTTTTCCAAGCTCATGCCCGGGTCGAGAGATATCAAGTCTCCGACAAGTTCTTCAGCTGTAAGATGGAGGAAAACAGTTCTGTCAGTGAGCACATACTCACTATGTCTGGGTTGCATAACCGCTTGACTCAGCTGGGAGTTAATCTCCCGGATGACGCGGTCATTGACAGAATCCTTCAGTCGCTTCCACCGAGCTACAAGAGCTTTGTGATGAACTTCAATATGCAGGGGATGGAAAAGACCATTCCTGAAGTATTTGCAATGCTGAAATCAGCAGAGGTAGAAGTCAAAAAGGAACATCAAGTGTTGATGGTGAATAAAACCACTAAGTTCAAGAAAGGCAAGGGTAAGAAAACCTTCAAGAAGGACGGCAAGGGAGTTGCCGTGCCCGGCAAGCAAGCTGCCGGGAAGAAGCCAAAGAATGGACCCAAGCCCGAGACTGAGTGCTTTTATTGCAAGGAGAGTGGTCACTGGAAGCGGAACTGTCCCAAATACTTAGCAGACAAGAAGGCCAGCAAAACAAAAGGTATATGTGATATACATGTAATTGATGTGTACCTTACCAGTACTCGTAGTAGCTCCTGGGTATTTGATACTGGTGCAGTTGCTCACATTTGTAACTCAAAGTAGGAGCTGCGGAATAAGCGGAGACTAGCGAAGGACGAGGTGACGATGCGCGTCGGGAATGGTTCCAAGGTCGATGTGATCGCCGCCGGCACGCTGCCTCTTCATTTACCTACGGGATTAGTTTTAAACCTCAATAATTGTTATTTAGTACCAGCTTTGAGCATGAACATTGTATCAGGATCTCGTTTAATACGATATGGCTACTCATTTAAATTCGAGAATAATGGTTGTTCTATTTATATGAGAGATATGTTTTATGGTCATGCTCCGATGGTGAATGGTTTATTCTTAATGAATCTCGAGCGTAATGCTACACATGTTCATAGTGTGAGTACCAAAAGATGTAAGATTGATAATGATAGTCCCACATACTTGTGGCACTGCCGCCTTGGTCACATAGGTGTCAAACGCATGAAGAAGCTCCATGCTGATGGACTTTTAGAGTCTCTTGATTACGAATAATTTGACACGTGCGAACCATGCCTCATGGGTAAAATGACCAAGACTCCATTCTCAGGAACAATGGAGCGAGCAAACAACTTATTGGAAATCATACATACTGATGTGTGCGGTCCAATGAGTATTGAGGCTCGCAGTGGCTATCGTTATGTTCTCACCCTCACTAATGACTTGAGTAGATATGGGTATATCTACTTAATGAAACACAAGTCTGAAACCTTTGAAAAGTTCAAGGAATTTCAGAGTGAGGTTGAGAATCAACGTGACAGGAAAATCAAGTTCCTGCGATCAGATCGTGGAGGAGAATACTTGAGTCATGAGTTTGGCACACACTTAAGAAAATGTGGAATAGTTTCACAGCTCACGCCGCCTGGAACACCTCAGCGTAATGGTGTGTCCAAACGTCGTAATCGCACTCTATTAGATATGGTGCGATCTATGATGTCTCTTGCCGATTTACCGCTATCTTTTTGGGGCTATGCTTTAGAGACTGCCGCATTCACTTTAAATAGGGCTCCGTCGAAATCCGTTGAGACGACATCGTATGAATTATGGTTTGGGAAGAAACCTAAGCTGTCGTTTCTAAAAGTTTGGGGATGCGATGCTTATGTCAAGAAACTTCAACCTGAAAAGCTCGAACCCAAGTCGGAAAAATGCGACTTCATAGGATACCCTAAAGAAACTATTGGGTATACCTTCTACCTCAGATCCGAAGGCAAGATCTTTGTTGCCAAGAATGGATCCTTTCTAGAGAAAGAGTTTCTCTCGAAAGAAGTAAGTGGGAGGAAAGTAGAACTTGATGAAGTGTTACCTCTTGAACCGGGAAATGGCGCAACTCAAGAAAATGTTCCTGAGGTGCCTGCACCGACTAGAGAGGAAGTTAATGATGATGATCAAGATACTTCTGATCAAGCTCCTACTGAAATTCGAAGGTCCACAAGGACACGTTCCACACCAGAGTGGTACGGCAACCCTGTCTTGGAAATCATGTTGTTAGACAACGGTGAACCTTCGAACTATGAAGAAGCGATGGCGGGCCCGGATTCCGACAAATGGCTAGAAGCCATGAAATCCGAGATAGGATCCATGTATGAAAACGAAGTATGGACTTTGACTGACTTGCCCGTTGAGCGGCGAGCCATAGAAAATAAATGGATCTTTAAGAAGAAGACAGACGCGGATGGTAATGTGACCATCTATAAAGCTCGGCTTGTCGCTAAGGGTTATCGACAAGTTCAAGGGGTTGACTACGATGAGACTTTCTCACCGGTAGCGAAGCTGAAGTCTGTCCGAATCATGTTAGCAATTGCCGCATTTTATGATTATGAAATATGGCAAATGGACGTCAAAACGGCATTCCTTAATGGTTTCCTTAAGGAAGAATTGTATATGATGCAGCCGGAAGGTTTTGTCGATCCTAAGAATGCTGACAAGGTATGCAAGCTCCAACGCTCAATTTATGGGCTGGTGCAAGCGTCTCGGAGTTGGAACATTCGCTTTGATGAGATGATCAAAGCGTTTGGGTTTACGCAGACTTATGGAGAAGCCTGCGTTTACAAGAAAGTGAGTGGGAGCTCTGTAGCATTTCTCATATTATATGTAGATGACATACTTTTGATGGGAAATGATATAGAACTCTTGGACAGCATTAAGGCCTACTTGAATAAAAGTTTTTCAATGAAGGACCTTGGAGAAGCTACTTATATATTAGGCATCAAGATCTACAGAGATAGATCAAGACGCCTCATAGGTCTTTCACAAAGCACATACCTTGATAAGATATTGAAGAAGTTCAATATGGATCAGTCTAAGAAGGGGTTCTTGCCTGTGTTGCAAGGTGTGAAATTGAGCTCAGCTCAATGTCCGACCACGGCAGAAGATATAGAAGAGATGAGTGTCATCCCCTATGCCTCAGCCATAGGTTCAATTATGTATGCCATGTTGTGTACCAGACCTGATGTAAACCTTGTCGTAAGTTTGGTAGGTAGGTACGAAAGTAATCCCGGCAAGGAACACTGGACAGCGGTCAAGAATATCCTGAAGTACCTGAAAAGGACTAAGGAAATGTTTCTCGTTTATGTTGGTGACGAAGAGCTCATCGTAAAAGGTTACGTCGACGCTAGCTTCGACACAGATCTGGATGACTCTAAGTCACAAACCGGATACGTGTATATTTTGAATGGTGGGGCAGTAAGCTGGTGTAGTTGCAAGCAGAGCGTCGTGGCGGGATCTACATGTGAAGCGGAGTACATGGCAGCCTCGGAGGCAGCACATGAAGCAATTTGGGTGAAGGAGTTCATCACCGACCTAGGAGTCATACCCAATGCGTCGGGGCCAATCAAACTCTTCTGTGACAACACTGGAGCTATTGCACTTGCCAAGGAGCCCAGGTTTCACAAGAAGACGAGGCACATCAAGCGTCGCTTCAACTCCATTCGTGAAAATGTTCAAGATGGAGACATAGATATTTGTAAAGTACATACGGACCTAAGTGTAGCAGATCCGTTGACTAAACCTCTCCCTAGAGCAAAACATGATCAACACCAGAATTTCATGGGTGTTCGATTCATCACAATGTAACTAGATTATTGACTCTAGTTTAAGTGGGAGACTGTTGGAAATATGCCCTAGAGGCAATAATAAAAGCATTATTGTTATATTTCCTTGTTCATGATAATTGTCTTTATTCATGCTATAATTGTGTTATCCGGAAATCGTAATACATGTGTGAATAATAGACACCAACATGTCCCTAGTAAGCCTCTAGTTGACTAGCTCGTTGATCAACAGATAGTCATGGTTTCCTGACTATGGACATTAGATGTCACTGATAATGAGATCACATCATTAGGAGAATGATGTGATGGACAAGACCCAATCCTAAACATAGCACAAGATCGTATAGTTTGTTTGCTAGAGTTTTCCAATGTCAAGTATCTTTTCCTTAGACCATGAGATCGTGTAACTCCCGGATACCGTAGGAGTGCTTTAGGTGTGCCAAACGTCACAACATAACTGGGTGACTATAAAGGTATACTACGGGTTTCTTCGAAAGTGTCTGTTGGGTTGACACGGATCAAGACTGGGATTTGTCACTCCGTATGACGGAGAGGTATCACTAGGCCCACTCGGTAATGCATCATCATAATGAGCTCAAAGTGACCAAGTGTCTGGTCACGGGATCATGCATTACGGTACGAGTAAAGTGACTTGCCGGTAACGAGATTGAACGAGGTATTGGGATACCGACGATCGAATCTCGGGCAAGTAGCATACCGATTGACAAAGGGGATTGTATACGGGATTGATTGAATCCTCGACATCGTGGTTCATCCGATGAGATCATCGAGGAGCATGTGGGATCCAACATGGGTATCCAGATCCCGCTGTTGGTTATTGACCAGAGAGCGATCTCGGTCATGTCTACATGTCTCCCGAACCCGTAGGGTCTACACACTTAAGGTTCGGTGACGCTAGGATTGTAGGGATATGTATATGCAGTAACCTGGATGTTGTTCGGAGTCCCGAATGAGATCCCGGACGTCACGAGGAGTTCTGGAATGGTCCGGAGGTAAAGAATTATATATAGGAAGTACTATTTCGGGCATCGGGACAAGTTTCGGGGTCACCGGTATTGTACCGGGACCACCGGAAGGGTCCCGGGGGTCCACCGGGTGGGGCCACCTGCCCCGAGGGGGCACATGGGCTGTAGGGGGTGTGCCTTGGCCTATATGGGCCAAGGGCACCAGCCCTAAGAGGCCCATGCACCTAGGGTTCAAGAAGGGAAGAGTCCCAAAGGGGGAGGCACCTCCTAGGTGCCTTGGGGAGGAGGGATTCCTCCCCTTGGCCGCACCCCCCTAGGAGATTGGATCTCCTAGGGCCGATGCCCCCCCTTGGCCCTCCTATATATAGTGGGGAGATGGAGGACTTCTTACACCACGCCTTTGGTGCCTCCCTCTCCCTCTCCAACACCTCCTCCTCCTCCATAGTGCTTGGTGAAGCCCTGCCGGAGTACTTCAGCTCCATCACCACCACGCCGTCGTGCTGCTGCTGGAGCCATCTTCCTAAACCTCTCCTTCCCCCTTGCTGGATCAAGAAGAAGGAGACGTTACGCTGACCGTACGTGTGTTGAACGCGGAGGTGCCATCCGTTCGGCGCTAGGATCTCCGGTGATTTGGATCACGTCAAGTACGACTCCCTCATCCCCGTTCTTTGAACGCTTCCGCTCGTGATCTACAAGGTATGTAGATGCATCCAATCACTCGTTGCTAGATGAACTCATAGATGGATCTTGGTGAAACCGTAGGAAAATTTTTGTTTTCTGCAACGTTCCCCAACAAATTCCACCTACCAAAGGCGCTTCACTCCCCGGCAACGGCACCAGAAAAGAGTCTTGATGACCCACAAGTGTAGGGGATCTATCGTAGCCTTTTCGATAAGTAAGAATGTCGAACCCAACGAGGAGCAGAAGGAAATGATAAGCAGTTTTCAGTAAGGTATTCTCTGCAAGCACTGAAATTGACGGTAACAGACAGTTTTGTGATAAGGTAATTTGTAAGGAGTAGCAAGTAATAAAAGTAAATAAGGTGCAGCAAGATGGCCCAATCCTTTTTGTAGCAAAGGACAAGCCTGGACAAACTCTTATATGAAGGAAAGCGCTCCCGAGGACACATGGGAATTATCGGCAAGCTAGTTTTCATCACGTTCATATGATTCACGTTCGGTACTTTGATAATTTGATATGTGGGTGGACCGGTGCTTGGGTACTGTCCTTGCTTGGACAAGCATCCCACTTATGATTAACTCCCATTGCAAGCATCCGCAACTACAACAGAAGTATTAAGGTAAACCTAACCATAGCATGAAACATATGGATCCAAATCAGCCCCTTACAAAGCAATGCATAAACTAGGGTTTAAGCATCTGTCACTCTAGCAACCCATCATCTACTTATTACTTCCCAATGCCTCCCTCTAGTCCCAAACAATGGTCAAGTGTCATGTAGTCGACGTTCACATGACACCACTAGAAGGATGACAACATACATCTCATCAAAATATCGAACGAATACCAAATTCACATGACTACTAATAGCAAGACTTCTCCCATGTCCTCAGGAACAAACATAACTACTCACAAAACATATTCATGTTCATAATCAGAGGGGTATTAATATGCATATTGGATCTGAACATATGATCTTCCACCAAGTAAACCAACTAGCATCAACTACAAGGAGTAATCAACACTACTAGCAACCCACAGGTACCAATCTGAGGTTTGGATACAAAGATTGGATACAAGAGATGAACTAGGGTTTGAGATGAGATGGTGCTAGTGAATATTTTGATGGAGATTGACCCCCTCCCGATGAGAGGATCGTTGGTGATGACTTCCCCCTCTCGGAGGGAAGTTTCCTCGGCATAAAACCTTAGCCGGAGCCCTAGATTGGTTCCGCCAAGGTTCCGCCTCGTGGCGGCGGAGTTTCGTCCCGTAAGCTTGCTTATGATTTTTTTCCTCGACGAAAGACCTCATATAGCAGAAGATGGGCATCGGAGGGCCACCAGGGGGCCCACGAGGTAGGGGGCGCGCCCCCACCATCATGGCCAGGGTGTGGCCCCCCTCTGGAACTTTCTTCGCTCAGTATTTTTTATATATTCTCGAAATAACTTTCGTGAAGTTTTAGGACTTTTGGAGCTGTGTAGAATAAGTCTCCAATATTTGCTCCTTTTCCAGCCCAGAATTCCAGCTGCCGGCATTCTCCTTCTTCATGGAAACCTTGTAAAATAAGAGAGAATAGGCATAAGTATTGTGATATAATGTGTAATAACAACCCATAATGCAATAAATATCAATATAAAAGCATGATGCAAAATGGATGTATCAGGACGGAGGGGCCGGGTAGCTGTACAGTGCGGTGGTATTCAAGAGCTCAATGGCAAACGACAACAGATATTTGGCTTCCCTTACAATTTTGCTCGTTCATTATCGCACACGGTTCATCTCCGTCGCTTCCGAAAACAGTGTGCGCTGAGCCTATTGTGTGTTGCGTTATGATTGGCCGGAACCCCAGCCACGCGGATCACGTGTGTGCACCGTAGGATGCACTGCGATCGAACGGCAATCCACGTCCCTCACATCACACTTGTGCACCTATAGCTGGATTGGATTTATATGCGCTAAATGCATAGAAAATGCACATAATCCCCTAAATATGGTAAATGATCCCGGAAAAAAACCAAATTTAAACACGGTGATTTGCAGGGTGTATGTTCGTCATAGAAAATAACTCCGGGGCAAAGAACAAAGAAAATTTGGATTCCCCTTCAATGTTGGTGATTTCCCTCTCGAAAGCGTGGAACTTCTTTGGTGATTGTTCGATTTATGAAGGCCGTGCATGCCAACATAAGCCAAACCTTCTCTATTTTTTACCAGTGCATGGTGAGGTCATACCATGGCACACCATGCCAGGCGTCATGTTTTTCAAGCATTTACTTCCGTTTTTCTATAGTTGAAACCCCAATAAACAAACTTTTGTGGTTGACTATTGCCACACATTTCATCGAAATATCCGTCCCTCCCTTGTAAAAGGTATGAGAATTTACTAAATGGCACGAGCATGGTTTTCCGGGCCGTTCTTGTGCACCCTTTCATGCACCGATTGTTTGAACTTGGATTGTGTGCATTAATGCCTAGGAAATGCACATAATCCCCTAAATATGGCAAATGAACCCGGAAAAGTGCCAAATTTGAACACTGTGATTTGTAGGTTGTATGTTCATCATAGAAAAAAACTCGTGGACAAAGGACAAAGGAAATTTGGATCCCCCTTTAATCTTGGTGATTTCCCCCTCGAAACCATGAAACTTCCTCGGTGATGGTTCAATTTATGAAAGGCGTGCATCACGACATAATGAAAACATTCTCCAATTTTTACTAGGGCATGGTGAGGCCATACCATGGCACCATGCCAGGTGTCATGTTTTCCAACCATGTGTTTCATTTTTTGTATAGTTGTTAACCTAGTAAACGACGTGTTTATGGTTGACTATTGCCACACATTTTCTTGAAATATCTGCCCATTCCTTGTAAAAGGCATGAGAATGTACTAAATAACATGAGCATGGTTTTCCAGACCGTTCTTGTGCACCTTTTCATGCACCGATTGTTTTAATTTGAATTATGTCCATTAATTCCTAGAAAATGCACATAATCCCCTAAATATGGTAAATAGGCCCGGAAAAATGTCAAATTTGAACACGTTGCATTTGAGGCAGTATGTTGATCATTGAAAAAAAACTGAATGACAAACTAGGACATAAATTTGGATTCCCCTTCAATCTTGGGGATTTCCCTCTCGAAAGCATGGAACTTCCTCGGTGATGGTTCGATTTATGAAGGGAGTGCATGATGACATAAGCCAAACCTTCTCAAATTTTTACCAGGGCATGGTGAGGTCATACCATGGCACCATGCCATGCGTCATGTTTTTAAGCATTTATTTCATTTTTTCTATAGTTGAAAACCCAACAAACAAACATTTGTGGTTGACTATTGCCACACATTTCATCGAAATATCTGTCCATTCCTTGTAAAAGGCATGAGAATTTACTAAATGGCACGAGCATGGTTTTTCCAGGCCGTTCTTACGGACCCTTTCATGCACCGATTGTTTGAACTTGAATATGGCAAATGCTTAAAAACTATAGAAAAGTGCCTAGGAAATTTGGATTCCACTTCAATCTTGGTGATTTCCCTCTCGAAAGCATTGAACTTCCTCGGTGATGGTTCGATTTATGAAGGGTGTGCATGATGACATAAATCAAACCTTCTCAGCTTTTAACCAGGGCACGGTGAGGTCATACCATGGCACAATGCCAGGCGTCATGTTTTTCAAGCACATATTTCATTGTTCTATAGTTAATAACCCAGTAAATGACGCGTTTGTGGTTGACTATTGCCACTCATTCCATTGAAATATCTACCCATTCCTTGCAAAAGGCTTGAGAAATTACTAAATACCATGAGTATGGTTTTTCCAGACCGTTCTTGTGCACCCTTTCATGCACCGATTGTTTGAATTTGAATTATGTGCATTAATGCCTACAAAATGCACATAATCCCCTAAATATTGTAAATGAACCCAGAAAAGTGTCAAATTTGAACACGGTGATTAGCAGGGTTTATGTTCATCGTAGAAAAAACTCATGGATGAAGGACAAAGGAAATTTGGATTCCCATTCAATCTCGGTGATTTACTATCGCACACGATTCATCTCCGTCGCCTCTGCGAACTGTGTGTGTTCACTCACACATGCAAAAGGAAAAAATAAAACCCTCGCCCACTTCATCCCCACTCACTCGCCGCGGACTCCTCCGCAACTCTGCACCCTAAGCTCGACGGCTATTGGCGGCGGGCGTAGGTTGCGCTCCAAACGGCACTGGATTTCGCCCCTACTGCTTTTCGCCGCCTATCTACACCGACATTCTAGACTCTGGTCGACTGGGGTTTTCTGTGGGATTGGGCTGAGGATTTTTCTCATGGAGAAGGTAATCAACATAATTAGTGAAATATTCACTCATCTCTTATCACAGTCCGTCCGTCGCTATTAATCAACCGGCGGAAATCGCCGTGGAATCATTTTTGTTCTAGCTGATTCGTGGGTGTTCATTCATGTGTCCACAGTGCGAGCACAAATCGGGCAACTATGGTCGTGGCCATTCGAAAACAAAGTTCTATCTCACCATTCCGGATGACTTCAGGGAGCGCTCGGTATGTTCAATATCTCAACCTACCACGGTCGCCATGGCCTAAATTTGTGAACATATACCGTCTGTTGCTACATTATCTATATATTTGCATCAAATCTTTGTTACATTATATATTTTTAATTCTATATTTTTGTACTTTGCTTTCATCTATATATATTGATATGTTCTATCAGTTACTCCCATATCTGCATCTTGCTCTATTATTTCAATATATCTAATTTACGATCTTAATTTTCATTTCAAGCAGTACATCCCTTGCTTTGCAAGAACAGGAGTAGAAGGAAATCTTGGGCTTTACTTTGCTGATGACTCCTAGGATGTCATATTGACAATGCAGCATGGATTTAGAATGACGGTTAGTGTAAAACTTGATAAAGATGGTCACTCCTATTTTAATGCAGACCTTTGGAGAAAAATGTCTAAGTGTTATGAACTGAAAGCTGGCAATAAAATTCTAGTGCGTGCACCACAGCCTGGTCTAATAAACATGGATGTTTACTTCCCCAACGTCATCAGCCGATCAAAGTCTGATCGTGGTTAGTGTCCTTTCAACTTTCTCCATGCTATCATATTACTATTTAATCAACCAACTGATCACTATTTAAGCAACCAATTGTGATATCATATTCTGACTCCGTTCCTAGGCGGTAACAAATTCTATTTACCAATTTATGTGCACTATATATTCTTATGCCATGTTCTGAATAAATAATACCTTTCCACCTTTTAAGCAGGATATGTTGGATGCATAGTGAATGGTCTATATGTTACTAAGCGTACCAAATTTCACTGGAAGGACATGAAGCATGTCATAAACTTCGTTGATAATCTGACAGAGATAGCACAGCATATGAATGCTAGATTTTGGATGGGATTAATTAGACCTATGGTGCACACACTGAACAAGACCAATTGTGTGCACAAAACACTGGTAAAAAGTCTTATTTTAATGTTGATGCTCATAAACTATATATATATATATATCTTCAACGATATGTTACAATTGTTTTTTATTCTACATGTCAACAGAAATTGCCCCTTGTAGCAGTTCCTGGATCGATTTCCCGGTGTGGTCAAATTACACTTATGCCTGCTAATAACGCCAAAGTGATTGCAAGGTACTGCATTTCCCACAGAAATGGAACCATTCAAATTAACAAGTTCTTGCTTCTTGTGGCAATGCATCCATATTGGAAAATTGGAGACACTGTTCTACTCATGCTCTACCAAGGCACTTGAGGGCGCTTCATTTTCATTGACGAGATGCTGAGTTGTCGTGATCAAGCTGCTTCTAGTGGATAGTTGTGGTTGTTGGCCCTCAGCCTCTTAAAATGTGCTAGCTGTTACTATATATGTTAAGTATGTAGATATGGACCATATGGTTGTTGGACCTTAGCCTCTTAAAATGTGATAGTTGTTACTATGTTAAGTATGTAGATATGGACCATATGGTCGTCAAAACCGTGTTATGAAGATCATCCTTTTGTCGAATAGTGTAACCACTATATATATGTGACTCAAATGTTGTTACCCAAGTTCATAAATTTTCATGGAAAGTATTAGTATCATACACAGTTCATTGAGTTTAAGTGTGTGCCCGATGTCCATAAGGCATTTGCATATTAACTGTTCATATTGCAAATTCACACACATGTTAACATAAGGAAACGTATATGTAACATACTAATCATTGCACACGAGTACCCGCAGACACATCGTGTGCGATACTCCTAGCCAACGCAATCAACTAGTTTGAATTTTTCAAAAAAAAATTGTACACATAGAATCGCACACGAAGTAATTGTATTGACCGTCTGTGTTGTGATTTCTCATCGCAAATAGTTCATCTGAGTCGGTTGTTTGCCACGTATCACACACATCTTGTTTACACGACTCGTTGTGTTCTTTTGGCTCATCGCAAACAGTTCATCCATGTGAACTGTATGCGGCATATCACACACATCTTGTTAAGTTGAACCGTTTCTATTGTGTTCCCTAATCGAAAGCAGTTCATCCGAGTTAACCGTATGCCGTATATCGCACACACATTGATATGGCTGCCCATTTCTGTTGTTCTACCTCATCGCAAACAGTTTGAATGGATTAACCATGTGTCCTACATCGCACACACATTGTTATGGCTGCCCGTTTCTGTTGTTCTGCCTCATCGCAGACAGTTTGAATGTATTAACCGTGTGCTCTGCATCGCACACGCAACTAAAATCTGAACCGTGTTTGATGGCTCCGCCATCGTAGATGTTTTGCAACTTTTTAATGGGTTTTTACACCACCGTTTGCGATTATTGTATCGCACACAGTTTCGGCAAAGGGTCTCTGATCGTAGTGTCGCGTTAGCAGTATCCTACAGTAGTGCTCGTAGACCAAAAGCGGAAGCATTTGGCAACGCAGTTGATGTACTCAAACTTCTTCTCATTCCGACTGATCAAGCACCGAACGTACGACACCTCCGAGTTCTGCACACGTTCAGCTCGATGATGTACCTCGAACTCTTGATCCAGCAAAGTGTTGAGGGAGAGTTCCGTCAGCACAATGGCATGGTGATGGTGATGGTGAAGTGATCCACGTAGGGCTTCGCCTAAGCACTATGAAGATATGACTGAAGGCGTAAACTGTGGAGGGGGGCGCCGCACACGGCTAACAATTGTTGGTGTGTGTTCTAGCGGGTCCCCCCACTTCATATATATAGGTTGGAGGGGTGGAGAGGCAACCAAGGGGGCGCCCCAAGTAGGAGGAATCCTACTTGGGGTCCTCCCTATTCAGCCTCCCCCCCTTTCCTATTCCTATTCGGAGTAGGAAGGGAAGAGGGGGAAGGGGGAATCCTATTCCCTTTTTCCTTTCCTTCTTCCCCTTTTCTACTCCAATTTGGCCAGCCCATATGGGCAGGGCGCACCAGCCCCTTAGGGGCTGGTCTGTCCCCCTCTTGGCCCATTAAGGCCCATGTAGTTGCCGAGGGGATGCGCGGAACCCCTTCCGGTGACCCAATATGCACCCGGTACCCCCGGAACACCTTCGGTGTCCGAATATCATTGTCCAATATATGAATCTTTACCTCTCGACCATTTTGAGACTCGTCGTCATGTCCGTGATCTCAACCGGGACTCCGAACAACATTCGGTCACCAAATCACATAACTCATATAATACAAAATCATCATCAAACGTTAAGTGTGTGGACCCTATGGGTTCGAGAACTATGTAGACATGACCGAGACACCTCTCCGATGAATAATCAATAGCGGAACCTGGATGCTCATATTGGTTCCCACATATTCTACGAAGATCTTTATCGGTCGTACCATAATGACAACATACGTTATTCCCTTTGTCATCGGTATGTTACTTGCCCAAGATTCGGTCGTCGGTATCTCCATACCTAGTTCAATCTCGTTATCGGCAAGTCTCTTTACTCATTCCATAATGCATCATCATGCAACTAACTCATTAGTCACATTGCTTGCAAGGCTTATTATGATGTGCATTACCGAGAGGGCCCAGAGATACCTCTCGGATACTCGGAGTGACAAATCCTAATCTCGATCTATGCCAACCCAACAAACACCTTTGGAGATACCTATAGAGCATCTTTATAATCACCCAGTTACGTTGTGATGTTTGATAGCACACAAGGTATTCCTTCGGTATCTGGGAGTTGCATAATCTCATAGTCGAAGGAATATTTATTTGTCATGAAGAAAGCAATAGCAATAAAATTGAACAATCAACAAGCTAAGCTAACGGATGGGTCTTGTCCATCACATCATTCTCCTAATGATGTGATCCCGTTTATCAAATGACAACACATGTCTGGCTAGGAAACTTAACCATCTTTGATTAACGAGCTAGTCTAGTAGAGGCTTACTAGGGACACAGTGTTTTGTCTATGTATCCACACATGTATCAAGTTTCTGGTTAATACAATTCTAGCTTGAATAATAAACATTTATCATGATATAAGGAAATATAAAATAACAACTTTATTATTGCCTCTAGGGCATATTTCCTTCAGTCTCCCACTTGCACTAGAGTCAATAATCTAGTTCACATCGCCATGTGATTTAACACTAATAGTTCACATCTTTATGTGATTAATACCCATATTTCACATCGCCATGTGACCAGCACCCAAAGGGTTTACTAGAGTCAATAATCTAGTTCACATCTCTATGTGATTAACACCCAAAGAGTACTAAGATGTGATCATGTTTTTCTTGTGAGAGAAGTTTAGTCAACGGGTCTGTCACATTCAGATCCGTATGTATTTTGCAAATTTTCTATGTCTACAATGCTCTGCACGGAGCTACTCTAGCTAATTTCTCCCACTTTCAATATGTATCTAGATCTAGACTCAAAGTCATCTGGATTAGTGTCAAAGCTTGCATCGACGTAACTCTTTACGACAAACTCTTTATCTTTATCACCTCCATAACCGAGAAATATTTCCTTAGTCCTCTTAGGTAACTAAGGATAACTTTGACCATTGTCCAGTGATCCACTCCTGGATCACTATCGTACCCCCCTGCCAAACTCATGGTAAGGCACACAATAGGTCTGATACACACAATAGCATAATTTATAGAACCTATGGCTGAGGCATAGGGAATGACTTTCATTCTCTCTATATATTCTGCCGTGGTCGGGTTTTGAGTCTTACTCAACTTCACACCTTGTAACACATGTAAGAACCCTTTCTTTGAATGATCCATTTTGAACTCCTTCAAAATCTTGTCAAGGTATGTGCTTTGTGAAAGTCCTATCAAGCGTCTTGATCTATCTCTATAGATCTTGATGCTCAATATATAAGCAACTTCACCGAGATCTTTTATTGAAAAAATCTTATTCAAGTATCCTTTTATGCTATCCAGCAATTCTATATCATTCCCGATCAACAATATGTCATCCACATATAATATCAGAAATGCTACAGAGCTCCCACTCACTTTCTTGTAAATACAGGCTTCTCTGAAAGTCTGTATAAAACCATATGCTTTGATCACCTCATCAAAGCGTATATTCCAACTCTGAGATGCTTGCACTAGTCCATAAATGGATCGCTAGAGCTTGCACACTTTGTTAGCATCTTTAGGATCGACAAAACCTTCTGGTTGCATCATATACAACTCTTCTTTAAGATATCCATTAAGGAATGCAGTTTTGACATCCATTTGCCAGATTTCATAAATTGCGGCAATTGCTAACATGATTCAGACAGACTTAAGCATCGCTACGAGTGAGAAAATCCCATCATAGTCAACACCTTGAACTTATTGAAAACACTTTTTGCGACAAGTCGAGCCTATAGATAGTAAAACTATCATCAACGTCTATCTTCCTCTTGAATATCCATTTATTCTCAATGGCTCAAGCCATTTGTCGGAATCTAGGTTCATCATCACTTCCTAATAGTTTGTAGGTTCATCATGGTCTAGTAACATGACTTCCAGAACAGGATTACCATACCACTCTGTGTGAAACATGCTCTGGTTGACCTACAAGGTTCGGTAGTAACTTGATCTGAAGTTTCATGATCTTTATCATTATCTTCCTCTCTAGTTAGTGTAGGCATCATTGGAACTGATTTCTGTGATGAGCTACTTTCCAATTCGAGAGAAGGTACAATTACCTCATCAAGTTCTACTTTCCTCCCACTCGCTTCTTTCGAGAGAAACTCCTTCTCTAGAAAGGATCCATTCTTAGCAAAAAATCTTGCCTTCGGATCTATGATAGAAGGTGTACCCAACGGTTTCTTTTGGGTATCCTATGAAGATGCACTTCTCTGATTTGGGTTTGAGCTTATCATTTTGAAACCTTTTCACATAAGCATCGCAACCCCAAACTTTAAGAAACAACATGTTTGGTTTCTTGCCAAACCATAGTTCATACGGTGTCATCTCAACGGATTTAGACGGTGCCCTATTTAACGTGAATGCAGCTGTCTTTAATGCATAATCCCAAAACGATAGCGGTAAATCGGTAAGAGACATCATAGATCACACCATATCTAATAAAGTACGGTTACTATGTTCGGACACACCATTACATGGTGTTTCAGGTGGCGTGAGTTATGAAACTATTCCACAATGTTTTAAATGAAGGCCAAACTTGTAACTCAAATATTTGCCTCCATGATTAGACCGTAGAAACTTTATTTTCTTGTTACGATGATTCTCCACTTCACTCTGAAATTCTTTGAACTTTTTCAAATGTTTCATACTTGTGTTTCATTAAGTAGATATACCCATATCTACTCAAATCATCTGTGAAGGTCAGAAAATAATGATACCCGCCGTGAGCCTCAACACTCATCGGACCACATACATCAGTATGTATTATTTCCAATAAGTCAGTGGATTGCTCTATTGTTCCGGAGAATGGAGTTTTAGTCATATTGCCCATGAGGCATGGTTTGCAAGCATCAAATGATTCATAATCAAGTGATTCCAAAAGTCCATCCACATGGAGTTTCTTCATGCGCTTTACACCAATATGATCTAAACGGCAGTGACACACATATGTTGCACTATCATTATCAACTTTGCATCGTTTGGCATCAATATTATGAATATGTATATCACTACGATCGAGATTCAATACACCATTTACAATGGATGTATGACCATAGAAGGTTTTATTCATGTAAATAGAACAACAATTATTCTTTGACTTAAATGAATAAGTGTATTTGCAATAAACATGATCTAATCATATTCATGCTCAACGCAAACACCAAATAATATTTATTTAGGTTCAACACTAATCCCGAAGGTAGAGGGAGTGTGCGATGGTGATCTTATCAACCTTGGAATCACTTCCAACACACATCGTCACCTCGCCCTTAATTAGTCTTTGTTCATTTTGCAACTCCTGTTTTGAGTTACTAATCTTAGCAACTGAAACAATATCAAATACCCTGGGGTTACTATGAACACTAGTAAAATACACATCAATAACATGTATATCAAATATACCTTTGTTCAATTTGCCATCCTTCTTATCCGCCAAGTATTTGGGGTAGTTCCGCTTCCAGTGACCATCCCCTTTGCAGTAGAAGCACTCAGTTTCAGGCTTAGGTCTAGCTTTGGGTTTCTTCACGGGAGTGACAACTTGCTTGTCATTCTTACTGAAGTTCCCTTTCTTTTCCTTTGCCCTTTTTCTTGAAACTAGTGGTCTTGTCAACCATCAACACTTGATGCTTTTTCTAGATTTCTACCTTTGCCGATTTCAGCATCTTGAAGAGCTCGGTAATTGTTTTCGTCATCCCTTGCATATTATAGTTTATCACGAAGTTCTAGTAGCTTGGTGATAGTGACTAGAGAACTCCGTAAATCACTATCTTATCTGGAAGATTAACTCCCACTTGATTCAAGCGATTGTACTACCCATACATTCTGAGTACATGCTCACTGGCTGAGCCATTCTCCACCATCTTGTAGGCAAAGTACTTGTCAGAGGTCTCATACCTCTCGACATGGGCATGAGTTCGAAATACCAATTTCAACTCTTGGAACATCTTATATGCTCCATGGAGTTCAAAACATTTCTGAAGTCCTGATTCTAAGCCGTAAAGCATGGTGCACTAAACTATCAAGTAGTCATCATACCGAGCTTGTCAAACGTTCATAACGTCTGCATCTGCTCCTGCAATAGGTCCGTCACTTAGCGGTGCATCAAGGACATAGTTCTTCTGTGCAGCAACGAGGATAATCCTCAGATCACGGACCCAGTCCGCATCATTGCTACTATCATCTTTCAACTTAGTTTTCTCTGGGAACATATAAAAAACATAGGGGAGCTACAACGCGAGCTATTGATCTACAACATAGATATGCAAATACTATCAGGACCAAGTTCATGATAAATTAAGTTCAATTAATCATATTACTTAAGAACTCCCACTTAGATAGACATCCCTCGAGTCTTCTAAATGATTACGTGATCCAAATCAACTAAACCATGTCCGATCATCACGTGAGATGGAGTAGTCTTCAATGTTGAACATCTCTATGTTGATCATATGTACTATATGATTCACGTTCGACCTTTCGGTCTCTAGTGTTCCGAGGCCATGTCTGTACATGCTAGGCTCATCAAGTTTAACTCGAGTATTCCGCATGTCTAAAACTGTCTTGCACCCATTGTATGTGGACGTAGAGCCTATCACACCAGATCATCACATGGTGTCTCAGCACGACGAACTGTCACAATGGTGCATACTCAGGGAGAACACTTATACCTTGAAATTTTAGTAAGGGATCATCTTATAGTGCTACCGCCGTACTAAGCAAAATAAGATGCATAAAAGATAAACATCACATGCAATCAAAATATGTTACATGATATGGCCATCATCATCTTGTGCCTTTGATCTCCATCTCCAAAGCACCGTCATGATCTCCATCGTCACCGGCTTGACACCTTGATCTCTATCATAGCATCGTGGTCGTCTCGCCAACTATTGCTTCTACAACTATCGCTAACGCATAGTGATAAAGTAAAGCAATTACATGACATTTGCATTTCATACAATAAAGCGACAACCATAAGGCCATTGCCACTTGCCGATAACTTTTACAAAACATGATCATCTCATACAATAACGTATATCACATCATGTCTTGACCATATCACATCACAACATGCCCTGCAAAAACAAGTTAGACGTTCTCTACTTTGTTGCTGCAAGTTTTACGTGGCTGCTACGGGCTTCTAGCAAGAACCGTTCTTACCTACGCATTAAAACCACAATGGTGATTTATCAAGTTTTCTATTTTAACCTTCAACAAGGACCGGCCACAGTCAAATTTGATTCAACTAAAGTTGGAGAAACAGACACCCGCCGGCCACCTTTATCCAAAACTAGTTACATGTCTGTCGGTGGAACCGATCTCATGAACATGGTCATGTAAGGTTGGTCTGGGCCGCTTCATCCAACAATACCACCAAATCAAAATAATACATTGGTGGTAAGCGGTATGACGATCACCGCCCACAACTCTTTATGTTCTACTCGTGCATATCATCTAATCATAGACCTGGCTCGGATGCCACAGTTGGGGAACGTAGCATGCAATTTCAAAAAAATCCTACACTCACGCAAGATCTATCTAGGAGATGCATATCAATGAGAGGGGGAGAGTGTGTCTATGTACCCTCGTAGACCGAAAGCGGAAGCGTTTGACAACGCGGTTGATGTACTCGAACTTCTTCTCGTTTCAACCGATCAAGCACCAAACGTACGGCACCTTCGAGTTCTGCACACGTTCAGCTCGATGACGTCCCTCGAACTCTTGATCCAGCAAATTTTTGAAGGAGAGTTCTGTCAGCACGACAGTGTGGTGACAGTGATGGTGAAGTGATCCACGCAGGGCTTCGCCTAAGCACTACGAAGATATAACCGGAGGCATAAACTGTGGAGGGGGGCGCCGCACACGGCTAGCAATTGTTGGTGTGTGTTCTAGCGGTGTCCCCCCTTCATATATATAGGTTGAAGGGGAGGAGAGGCAACCAAGGGGGCGCCCCAAGTAGGAGGAATCATACTTGGGGTCCTCCCAATTCAGCCTCCCCCCTTTCCTATTCCTGTTCGGAGTAGGAATGAAAGAGGGGGGGGATCCTATTCCCTTTTTCCTTTCCTCCTTCCCCTTTTCTACTCCAATTTGGCCAGCCCATATGGGAGGGGCGCACCAGCCCCTTAGGGGCTGGTATGTCCCCCTCTTGGCCCATTAAGGCCCATGTACTTGCCGGGGGGATGCCCGAAACCCCTTCCGGTGACCTGATATGCACCTGGTACCCCCGGAACACTTCCGGTGTCTGAATATCATCGTCCAATATATGGATCTTTACCTCTCGACCATTTCGAGACTCCTCATCATGTCCGTGATCTCATCTGGGACTCCGAACAACATTTGGTCACCAAATCACGTAAGTCATATAACACAAAATCGTCATCAAACATTAAGCGTACGGACCCTACGGGTTCGAGAACTATGTATACATGACCGAGACACCTCTCAGATTAATAACCAACAACGGAACCTGGATGCTCATATTGGTTCTCACATATTCTACGAAGATATTTATCGGTCGTACCGTAATGACAACATACGTTATTCCCTTTGTCATCGGTATGTTACTTGCCTGAGGCTCGATCATCGGTATCTCCATACCTAGTTCAATATCATTATCGGCAAGTCTCTTTACTCGTTCCGTAATGCATCATCCCACAACTAACTCATTAGTTGCATTGCTTGCAAGGCTTATTATGATGTGCATTACCGAGAGGGCCTAGAGATACCTCTCCGATACTCGGAGTGACAAATCCTAATCTTGATCTATGCCAACCCAACAAACACCTTCGAAGATACCTATAGAGCATCTTTATAATCACCCAGTTACGTTGTGATGTTTGATATCACACAAGGTATTCCTCCGGTATCTGGGAGTTGCATAATCTCATAGTCAAAGGAATATGTATTTGTCATGAAGAAAGCAATAGCAATAAAACTGAACGATCAACATGCTAAGCTAGCAGATGTGTCATGTCCATCACATCATTCTCCTAATGATGTGATCCCATTCATCAAATGACAACACATGTCTATGGCTAGGAAATTTAACCGTCTTTGATTAACGAGCTAGTCTAGTAGAGGCTTACTAGGGACACGATGTTTTGTCTATGTATCCACACATGTATCAAGTTTCCAGTTAATATAATTCTAGGATGAATAATAAACATTTATCATGATATAAGGAAATATAAAATAACAACTTTATTATTGCCTCTAGGGCATATTTCCTTCAACAGTTTTGAGATGGTTCGCATTTAATGTCTCTGATAGGCAGATTCTTTGCTTCCTTCGCGGAGAAGGAAGCCGTAGGGTGCGGTGCTTCCCGGGCGAATTCGGGAAGCGCTTTTCGGGGTTGGAGCCTCGCGAAGCACTTAGCGAGGAGAACTCCTGGACTCCGTTCTCCAAATGACGAGTTGCCAAGCTCCCAATTGCACTGGTCTGTGCGGCATTGCTTGTCGGGTGGCATCGTCAAGGGCCATTGAAACACAATATAAGGAGCCCCATCTTGACATGGACGAGGAGGGCTTTTTTATGCAACTCCAAAGGTAAAAACGAGAAACTGTCATGTCGACGAAGACAAGTTATTATGTTTAGCATGAAAGAAAATTGGTCTTGATGCGGTCATCGGTGCCAAGAACCGATGAACACTTATTGGAAGTGTATCAAAGAGTTCTTCGGTGCACACAATACTATGGCAATGACCGATCGCAAGCTTCGGCCCGCCATCGATGGTCTATTTTACATCGGTGCCATGGGAGGGTGCAATGGGAGGATTCATGGGTGCCATGGGTGGTGCCATGGGAGGAGGCATGGAAGCAAACCATGGAGATCATGCAAGCACAAGTGATGGCAATGGAGGCAATGATATTTGAGTGGCTATGCGTTTATGTTCTATGCTTATGGTTGTGATGTATTTGTGTTTGTAATGCACTATGCTTTTGTTTGTGTTGCACTATGCTTATGGCTTGAAATTTATTTTGATATGTGGATTTAAAGTACAATTTGATATCTTGTTGATTATGTGTGGTGATCCTGTAAAGTTTAAATTCTATCCATAGCTCATGTGTTGTTTCAATATGTACGAAATTGTGAAGACGGACGTATTTGGGTGCCCTATTTTACATCATGTTCTGGTGACCTAAAACCTTCTCTCTTCTGCCCTAAAACTTTTTTAGGTGGCCTGTTTTGCATTATCGGTTGGAAATGCTCTTAGAGGGGCTTTGCTAACAACAATGTGTGCAAATTTATGACCTAAAATATCCTAGAAACAAACAAAAATCTATACCCCTACTAATAAAGCAAGGTGTGTTTCGTCGATTTTTTCATCCCTTCAGCGTCGAAATTTATTTTTCTATCCGAGGTGGTACTAAATTTTGGTGCGTCCGTCTGTTTTTTTAGTAATACAGAATTTTGTACTCGGTCCGCACAAGTTGTAGCCTAGCGAAATCAGCCCACTTATTTGCCTGTCCATGTAGCGGCAAAAATCCTATATCTCGCTCTTTGCGGTAGATAGTCGGAGTTCATACAGGGCACCCAAGCCGACCCGTTCTTTTTCCTCATCCAAATTTATATTTATTTTTACCTTATTCCATAATTAATTTTTGTCAAATTTTCGAAAATTGTTTGATTTACAATATTTTCTTCCCATTTTAAAAATGTTTGAAACATTAATTTATTTTCTCATTTCGATTTTCTTTAAATTCACAAATATTCCAATTTTTCTATTTAAAAAATATTCGAAATTTGAAATATATTCCTGTTTCAGTAAAATGTTCACAGATTCAAAATACTGTCCATGGTTAAAAACACATTTTATAAAACTGTTCTGAATGTTCAAAACATGTTTCATTTTCAAAAGTTGATCACAAATTTAAAAAATGTTTGGGTATTGATAAAAGGTTCATGTCTTCAAAAGATGATGTTGTTTCAAATTTTGTTCATGTTTTTTTCCAAAATGACTAGAATATTAAAAACAATGTTCATAATTTAAAAAAAGTTCATGTTTCCAAGAATATTCGGCAATTCATATTTTTCAAATAGTTCAAAAAATATTTTAAATCTAACGTTGCACTATGTTCTTAAATATTCGCCTGGCTATCGGTTACCAGTAGGCATTTGTTGTCGTGGCTAGCGGCACGTGGTTGGGTTTTTAAGGTCTTGTGTTTGATTGTTCAACATGTCGTTTTTTGGATTATTACTCATGCCTTGCAAACACAGGTTATTTCGATGCCTACCAGTGGGGGTGCCCAGACGCGAACTGTTGTGTGTCCCATGCGCTATTTGATGCAACTAGCGTCATATAATATCTCCCATGCAGCTGCCCTAAGAAAAGAAAAAAATATATGTTTAGATTTTGTTCCGCCCATTCCACACGTAGCTCCCCAATTTTTTCGGTTATCCCCCGGGTGGGCCAAACTGGACCTACCACGTATTTTTGTTTCTGTCGAACTGACGAGCAGCAAGGGGATTGAACTATGGACCTTCCCTATTGTGCCGATGGATAAAACCAGCTCAGCTAGCTTGCAATTATAATAGGAACAATCCCATCTTGAAATTTTATACTAAATCACACTGGTTTTATATGTCTCTAAGTTGTCTGGAAATAAGGAGGTTGTGTGAGAATAAGGAAGTTGTCTCGAGAATTATGAGCAGAACGAGGGACTCCACAAATTATTGCTGGAGGTAACTTGCACGTGCTAATAAAAGACAATATGTTGGTTGGCTATAATGGAAAGAAATTGTGGGCACATGCTAATAAAACAGAATATATTGGTTTTGCTCTAATTAATAAAATTTATGGGCATGTGAGCGCAAAAATAGTTGAAGAAAATAAACCCTGATAATGAAGGGACATTCATGCCTGGTTACGCGCTGATTATGCTAATGCAACATAATTTATGCGCTATAATTAGTAATCCATCTGATTACGTCATCGTTGGAGAAAGTGGTCGAAGCAACCGTGTCTCGAAGGTCGCGCATAGCAACCAAATGAGAACGCAACCACAACTCCGAGACAGAGGTGGACCCGGAGGGAAAAAAAGGTACCCGTTGGGTGGTCGCTGCCACGCCGACTAACCACACCACTATCAAGACCTCGTGGGCCAAACATGACTCGTGAGAAGACTGCAGCTACTCACTCTGTCGCCCATCGTCGTGGAGACTGTTTTTGATGAACACATCAATTATCTCTCCCTCTGTTTGTTGCAAAAAAAATTATCTCACCGTTGCAACGCACGGGCATATATGCTAGTTCAAGAGAAAAGCATATACCTTTTATCAGTGCGCGCACACACATACACACTTTCATTACAAAGTTCACACAAGTTCAAAGCCTCCTCTTCCAAGTTGATCACAATCCACACTGATACAGGAGGTATAAATACGTGGCACATATACAACGCCACGGAGGGCTCAGATCTTGCGGATAAGAAGTTGAGCACCATATTGGGGTTGGAGGGTCATCACCATCATTGGTGCATGAACATAGGATGGCGAGACATCAAACGCAAACCGCTGGAGCACCATTGCAAGCACCAACTTTGCCTCGACCATCGCGAGATTCTGGCCAACACAGATGGCAGGGCCAATCCCAAAGGGGAAGTATGCACCGAGGTGATAGCTCTTGCCATCTGCAAACCTCGATGGATCAAACTCCTCCGCATTAGCTCCCCATATGTCAACATCATGGTGAATGTCAATAATAGGCAGGTTGAGCTGAGTGCCTGCAGGGATGTCAAGTTTGCCCAGCTTCACATCCCTGGTGACTGTCCTGTTGACGAACAGAGCTGGAGGATACAGCCTGAGGGTCTCCTTCAACACCATATTAACCTGATATCATGACAACATCGCTAGTGTTATTATAATGTTCCAGTTAGGTGATATCGTCAAGAATAAGAAAAGCTGTAGTATTCATTCAAGTAAATAAGGCTCACAATTTTCAGACTGCTCAGGGTTTCCGCGTTTGGGTGCTCGTTCTTGCCACACACTTGAAGGACTTCATCTCGGGCCTTGTGTTGCCATTCTTGATGCAATGCCAGCAGAAGTGTTGCCCAAGTCAACAAATTTGCAGTTGTTTCCTTACCGGCAAAGTAAAATGTCTTGCACTCATCAATGATCTCTTCGATTCCCATTTTAAACTCATTGTCAGCTTTGCTGGCTGATAGCATCAAGCCAAGCAAATTTTTGGAATCTTCACACTTGTTTCGATTTATGTCAATCAATCTGCGCAGGGAATTTCGGATCTCCTTGTTTAGGCTATGCCTTCTTCGGTTCTTCTTTGTCGGCACATACCTAAGAGAGAAAGAGGTCATATTCTTTTTCCCTAGCTGTGAATGAAGAGCATGAGTAGCAAGAGAGAGAGATGCAAACATTTTATTTTCTGATGTAAAAATGTAGAAATATGTAGGAACTACTCCGTATATGTTTAGTAATAGAGAATAAATGGTGACCCAACTTCAAGTTTATGAGTCAATCTCACCTGAAGCCAGGAAAGTAGAAGGTTCTCATAGCAAGTATGACAAGTTGTATCTGTTCATCTTGCAATTGAAAAATTCGCTTTCCTTCCTCATAGCTACTTCCAAATGCCACACAAGAAATGACATCCGCACTCAAAGTGTGGAATTCTTTATTTACATCGATCTCAAACTCTGCTCGAGTTTCTCCTTGGACTTCCCATTCATCCAGCATGGATGAAGTGATAGCTGATATTTCTGGTATCCAACCCTACCAAATCCAAACAAGTTTAGTGGTATACCATATCTTATTAAGTGCATTATGTACATCACAACTGCTTTTGCACATCCACATGTTTTAATTGAAAGAAGAAACATGGACACCGCAGGCCAGGAACTATTCTGATAGCTCCTGACAGCTACAAACTGTGAGGGAAATAACCAGTCATGCAAAAAGGTTGAATTTCAGTAACAAATGTTACCAATCAATAGGCAACCAATTCATGCTTGTCAAGCTATTGAGATAAGTTCATTTCAAATATTCATATACACATTGCTAGAAGTTGAAATCAAAGTTAGCAGAAAGAGTAGCATTTAAGAAAAAATGAATTGCGAAATAAGCGTGCATACTGTCATATTCAATAACAGCACCAAGTTCAAAGCAATGGAAAAAAAAATTATAGTTTTGTAAAGAGATGGCACACCCTACGCCTGTATCGGAGCAACCAAGATTTTAGCAAGACTTTCTAGTCTACAAACTGTAAAGCAATGGGAAAAAATGTAGTTCTGTAAAGACAAGTGGTCAATTTTATGTTTCAATCCGATTTCAGGAAGCGCCTCCTCACCTTGACCCTCTCCATGTTGAACGCGGGCGAGATCACACGGCGGTGGTGCGCCCACTTCTCCCCGGTGAGCCCCACCAGCCCCTCGCCGATGAGCTGCCGAGCTTGCGGGTTGTTGCCGCTGCCGGTGGTACCCTTCTCGAAGGCCCCCGTGGAGTCGGTCAGCACGGCCTTGGCGACCTCCGGGCCGGAGACCACCAGCCGCGGGCGGGGTCCGAACCAGAACACGAACGGGCGGCCGTATCGCGCCGCCCACTCGCGGTACTGCGGCGCGGCGCGGCCGATGAAGGCGTGGTGGAAGGAGGCGAGCGGCGCGGACTGGGCGGCTTTGGTCATGGCGACGTATTCGGCCGCGTTTCCGGAGAGCAGGCTGCGGGGAGGCCCCCGGATGCCCTGACAGCGCAGGCGGCGCTCCAGGCGGTACGGCACCCACACGATGGAGTGGAGCGCGCAAAGCACGTACGTGAGCGCGGCGAGTAGACCGGCTAGGATCAGAGCAGCGACGGCGCCCATTGCTTGCAGCTTGGCGATTCTGAATGGAGTTTGGCTCCCCACCGAGGTAGAAGAACCAAAGGAGTTGACTCTCTGTTTGCTTTTTCTTTTTTTGAGTCTCTCTCTGGTACTTTTTTTTTTAGGCTGATCTCTTTCTGGTACTAGGAGGTAGCCAAAGTAATCGAGCCGTGCTGAGGCTGGCGGCCGAGGCTCGGCCCAAGGCGTGCTGCGTGCCTGGCATGGCATGATTAGCCCGTGCCTGGCCTGTCGTGTGCCGTGCCGGCCTGCTCGTGGGGCGGCCCGCCAAGCAGGGCCTGTTTGGTCAGCTTTGGTTCCTATTTGGATCTAAAAACACAATTTTTCTTTTGCAAGTGGCGCCCTTCCAGTACAATCGAAGTCGCTCACATACATAAGCATATGTTTACTTCTATAAATGCATGCACGCACATCGTATCCTTGTGAACACCACCGAGAGACTGAACCGGCATAACATTTTGAGATTTTACGAAGTCACTACAGGCGCCTTCCACTGAACGAACATCGCCGAAAGTCTGAAATAAATTCAGAAATAATGCGACATCAATATCAAGTCTAGGACAACTCTGATGTGTTGGAGATACCACTGTCCTCCTAACCATCCAATCATATGTTGGTTTGCAGTGGCGTGCTTCGATGGTGTATAGAAAATGAAACACTTGGGCCCAGATTGGCGGCAATATTTGTAAAGCTGTCGTAGTTAAAACTCAAGTAGTCGGATGCTTTGGCAATGAATACTTCAGTTTTTAATGATGTGCTCAGGGGCAATGTCGGGGCGGTCTTCAGCAATATTTGTAAAGCTGTCGTAGTTAAAACTCAAGTAGTCGGATGCCTTGGCAACGAATACTTCAGTTTTTAATGATGTGCTCAGGGGCAATGTCGGGGCGGTCTTCAGGCATGATAGAGGAGATTCCATTGCCGGGGAAATAGGAAGATAGACTGGTGCGCAGGTGTCCTAGCGGCGGAAGCCTTGACACTCCCATACGACTTGTCCCTTGCATAAAGGATGGAGTGCAACTGTCTTGTTATTAACTCTGACTACTTAGAGGTCATTGATACTATAAACAATGAAGGATGTTCTATGCAGGGCCGGCCCTGTGTTTTGGGAGGCCCTAGGCGAACTCGACGACATGGGCCCCTATGTCGTAAGATCATATATATGTATGTGTGCGTGTGATTACTCTTATTATTGTCCTCAGACATGGTTGGATACTTGGGTTTGGTGGTTACTCTGCTGAATGATCGGACTTCTGCGATGAAATCACTCTGATTGGTCAAAGGCTCAAATGCCATTGTGAAGATGATCAAGGAATGTCGTGTATGGAAGGAACAAAATCCACGGCCATAGGCCCTGGCGAACCGTGCCGGCCAATTCAAGCCACATTGCAGCGGACATACTTAGGCCATGTTTGGTTCATAAGTTTTAAGACTTTTTTAGTCTCAATTTATAAGTCTCAAGTTTTTAAAAAGTTCCTATTTGTTTGGTTGTTGAAACTTAATATAGACTAAAAGACCATATTATAACTATAAGTCTCTATAAGTCTCTCCTTGAGAGTCTTATTTCATAAGTCTCAAAAGCTCACTTTAAATCCCTATTAGTCCCTTCTATTTGGTTTAGATGAGACTTATAATAAAGTCTCTAAAAACAAACACCCTCTTATAATCCGGCCGGCTAAACGCCATTAAACTCGTCGGCCCACAGGCAGCGAAACGTCGTGCTCCCCGTGTCGTTCCGCGTCGCGCAGCGCGGTGTCCAATCCCAATCCCACGACCCCACTCCCCCTCTCCCCTCTCCGATGCTGACCGACCCCGGCCGCCCCCGACGCGCCGCTCGCGGCCTGGAACCACAAGGTGTCGTGCGCTTGGCTTGACGTGGGAGACCCCCCTACCGAACAGCCGTGATATCCAAGGCAGGGCGGAAGCCATACAATACACAAGCGAGCGATTGAATTGCCCGCAAGTTGCACCATGGCAACCAACCGCAAGCCATGTTACCCTAATCTGCCCCATCATTGTTAGCAAACAAACACCAATTTAGGTCCGTGGACCTCGAAAGTCCAGTTGGTGGCTGCCACAAACTGGGGAGGAGCCGGATTCCCTGGATTTAGCAGGGTCACATGTTTGAGGCATCACACCATTTAGTAGTAGAGATTTGTTAAATCAAGAAACACTCCTAAAAAAATGTTAAATCAAGAAACGAAAAGTAGTCAGAAGAGTTAAACCCGCTTCGTTGTGCCGTTGGTGTTGTGAGGAATTTCCATTTGCTATTTGGTTTGTCGGGTGAGGAAGATGGTGCATATGTGTGCTTTTTATAATTTGGTTTGTCAGGTGAGGAAGATGGTGTATATGTGTGTGTTTTTATAGTGCGGTCTTATTGGGCTTTCTTGCGACTGTGATTGTGTGGTGTCTGCTGATCAACTCAGATGTTTCTTGTGCTGGTGACTGCATGTATTATATTAGTGTTACAATGTCACATACTGACGCTTCTGTTTAGACAGTAAGAGGATGCGCGGGACTGATGTGTTTTTAGGCTGGTTGCTGCCGATTATTTTGAAAAATTGTTGATCCAATTAAAATTGTGAATCAAATCCAAAATTAATTATCTTAACTGACTGAGAGAGTTCATTGTTAAATCGTTGACCCGATCAAAATCGTGAACCAAATTCAAATGTAACACCTTAGGTGAATGGGAGGGCTCTAAAATTAGGGAGAGTAGTGGCTGGTTAATTTAAAGAACTCATTGACCCAATCAAAATCATGAATCAAATCAAAAATTGATTATCTTAATTGAATTAGGAAGTTCTCTGAGCGGTCAAAATCGTGAACCAAATTCCAATGCAATACTTGACTTAATGAGAGAGCTCTAAAATTACAGAGTGTATTAGATGATATTTTCTATATATTTTTAGAAATACTATATATAGTGGATAAATTAGTTATGTACAGATGAAAATCTTTTCATGGTTACAAAAACTTTTCAGTTTGAGAAATGGATTATGATAACGATGGGCCAGTTCTTTTGTTGATTTCTAGAAGAAACTGGAATAAGCTGCCCCCTACCCAGGTTATTTTGGAAGCCCAATCAAATTTATTTTTTAAAGCCTACTAATTAATACTTGACTAGTTGCCTTATAAAAAATTTATTTTGGGTTGGGCTTCTAGAATAAGCTCCGTAGGGGGCAGCTTATTCTAGAAGCCAAAAAAGTCACCAAAAGGATTGGCCCTATGTATGCAACATGTAACCACCGAGATCATTGAAAAAAAGGTTCTGGCTTGGAGGAGCTAGGTCAAATATGGTAGAATGTGGACATGTGATAAGGATCAAGTAAGGATCCTAGACTTTTTGGCCTAATCTTTCACGACGAACGATAGAACTAGCATATAACTTTGATTGTTGAGCAGATTAGATCTACTTCGCAAACAACATAACAGATTCTTGCGCATCAGCAAGCAAAATAAACGATGTTGGAGTCCCCGACATGGAACCCTTTTCCTGTCTATTCTTAACTCGAAAATACAACTCCCCTATTACAATGGCCGGCAGCTAGCTTATATAGGTAAACCCTAAAACTAAAACTATTCGGATTGGACTTGCTCATACCGACTAAAATAACATAACTAAAGAAATAAACTCTATGGCTCATGACATGGCCTCGATATAAAGCAATGTTCGGCCTAATAAACTAAACCGACGCGCGGGTAATCAATTATTTTGAGCCTCCTATTTGGCCTCGCCGAAACACATTGGTGGTGTTCTAAAATTGGGCTTCAACTCATCCGTAGGAGGAATTGCAAAGCAAAAGGATCCAAAGTTCAGAATATCAGGAGGTGGTGAAATAACAAGAGTAATAGATGTCCTCCCCTCATCAACATGATGACACTCATGGCAATTGTAAGACATAATTTCCATAGAAAAGGCTCGAGGTGAGCCTGACTTTGAGTTAACAAACCATCAACCGACCATGAGGTATCACAATAAAAAATAGTACATACCGACCCAACAATATAAGGGAACACATTGGATAGCTTACAACAAAACGCATAAACTAACACAAGGGAAAAAATAAAGATGAGCAAGCTAGCAAATGTCGAAGACCACAACACTCAAACACCATGAAAGTTGGCAAGAGAAGCACACCGAGGAGAAGCTTGCTAACATAATTGGGGTTTTGAAACAAAGTTCCATCACTGGACACGACGAACCTAGCGCCATCCTCCTTGCATGCCGAAGAGGGCCCCAACCCTTCCACCATGGTAGGTGCTCACCCAAGAGCTAAAGGGTTGACAACCTCGAAGCCCATAGAAGCCGCAGAGCAAGACTACCGCCCACAATGCCGTAGGTCGAGGCCACCTGAGTGCAGCAAGAAGCCACCGGGAGCAGCCACAAACAAGGGGATAACATGAACAATGAGACAAATATGCAAGTCGATGAGGGTCCATGCCCGTCGAGCGCATATGAAAGACAACCAGGTGTCTAAGGCAGCTACCATGTCACTACTGCAGGGAAGGGGACCATAATCCGATATCGTCGGATCAAAAGCTCCACAACACCGGAATTGTGTCATGCACACCTATGGGTAACCCAATCTTTAAGACCAAAGACATCGATAGTACACGCAACAGTGATCCCATGATCAGTGTGTCACTACATTCAACAAACTAGTATAAGAGTTTACATCCATTACATGACGTTGAGTCTTACATAAATAAGACCAACATGGTCAAGTCTTATGTAAATAAAAGCCTCAAAGGTGGAACTTCAAAAGAACACTTGCAATGAAAACATCGCTGATAACTTGGACCCATGCCATATGCCTTAACCTTATATGCAACTGACTAACTCAGAAGCATGATAGTTCCCATGATCCTCATTGAAGCACGCTTCTTCACACTCCTGATCTTCCATGTCTAACCAATTAATAGTCAGGGACAAGCTAATGGGTACTTTGAATGTACTCGCAAGCAGCCCACAAGGTGATAACAGAATATGCATGCATGGCTCAGTACAAGTGAATGCTTCTATACTAAGGTTTATCAATTGTGAAAAGCTACTTTTGTTTGCATGAGAATGTCCTAGTGTTTTTGAAAACCAAGTGAAACTTCAAACCAAGATGCCATAAGGTTACATACATGAACATCAACATATCATGATCAAATCTAACATTGATAATCTCTCCTCCAACACCATCATTTTTCTTCACATTCCCAACCCAATACTTGTAAACCAAAAACATGGACATAGTTCAAGCATGGTCATTCCAAGTGTCCTTGACCGTTGACATGGTTATTCAAATAGTTTGACACTCTATAGAGGTTGTACACTGGACCCAGCAGACCCGAGAAGTTTTTGTGTCAACAACTACTCTATGTACATTAACTACCTAAGGTAAGCACCCAATCAATACCTTTCCCGAGTCGATTGATAACCCACAAGTATAGGGGATCACAACAGTTTTCAAGGGTAGAGTATTCAACCCAAATTTATAGATTCGACACAAGGGGAGCCAAAAAATATTTGAAGGTATTAGCAGCTGAGTTGTCAATTCAACCACACCTGGAGATTAATTATCTGCACCAAGTAATCAGTAGCACAATACTTTGATAATAGTGACAGCAACAATAGTAACGGTAACAGTGATAGCAGTAATTTTGTAGCAAGGGTAACAGTGATGATAGTAGTAGTAACTTAGCAAAAACAATATGGAAAAGTTCGTAGGCATTGGATCGGTGACTTGTTGGTTGATATTCATCATGAGACAGTTATAACCTAGGGCGATACGGCACTAGCTCTAATTCATCGATATAATGTAGGCATGTATTTCGTAAATAGTCATACGTGCTTTATTAAGAGAACTTGCATGACATCTTTTGTCCTACCCTCGCGTGGCAGCGGGGTCCATATTGGAAACTAAGGGATATTAAAGCCTCCTTTTAATAGAGAACCGGAACAAAGCATTAACACATAGTGAATACATGAACTGCTCAAACTACAGTCATCACCGGGAGTGGGCCCGGTTGTTGTCACTTCGGGGTTGCCGGATCATAACCGCAGTAGGTGACTATAACTTGCAAGATCGGATCTAAAACATGGATATAATGATGAATTCATAAACGGTTCAGATCTGAAATCATGGCACCCAGGCCCAAAGTGTCAAGCATTAAGCATGGCAAAGTCATAGCAACATCAATCTAAGAACATAATGGATACTAGGGATCAGACCCTAATAAAACTAACTCGATTACATGATGAATCTCATCCAACTCCTCATCGACCAGCGAGCCTACAAAGGAATTACTCACTCCCGGTGGGGAGCATCATGGAATTGGCGATGGAGAAGGGTTAGTGATGACGAAGAACGAAGATCCCCCTCTCTGAAGCCCCAAACGGACTCCAGCTCTGCCCTCCTGAGGAAGAACAGGGCTTGGCGGCGGCTCTGTCTCATGGATCGCGATAATTTTTTCTCCCTAATTTTTTCTGGAAATATGTGATTTTATAGTATCAGGGGGGTCGTCAGCGGGGCCACCAGGTGGGTACAACCCACCTGGGCGCGCCAGGAGAGGGGGCGCGCCCTGGTCGGTTGTGCCCACCCAGGGGCCCCTCTCTGGTGGGTCTTGGCTCTAGAAATATTGATATAAAAAATCCTTGCAAAGTTTCGTTCCATTCCGAGAACTTTTATTTCTGCACAAAAACAACACCATGGTAGTTCTGCTAAAAACAGCGTCAGTCCGGGGTTAGTTTCATTCAAATCATGCAAATTAGAGTCCAAAACAAGAGGAAAAGCGTGAG
The DNA here is from genome assembly GCF_018294505.1 of Triticum aestivum. NCBI lineage: Eukaryota > Viridiplantae > Streptophyta > Magnoliopsida > Poales > Poaceae > Triticum > Triticum aestivum. Next base: position 447,469,407 of record NC_057794.1, read on the forward strand.
AAAAAGTAGATACGTGGAGACGTATCAACTCCCCCAAGGTTAAACCTTTGCTTGTCCTCAAGCAATTCAGTTGATAAACTGAAAGTGAGAAAGAAAAACTTTTACGAACTCTTCTGCTCTTGTTTGCATAAATAATCTTAAATAGCACCCAGGTTTTCAGCCAACATTATAACTAACCATGTCGACAATAACTCTTAAAGATTATAATGACTCATATCAATGACATAATCAGCTAGCGAGCAATAATAAGATATCTCAAACGGCAACACGTTGTCAAAACAACCATGATATAATATGACAATAGTGGTATCTTGCTAGCCCTTTCTGAGACCGCAAAACATAAATGCAGAGCACCTCCAAAGTTCAAGCAGTGACTAAACATTGTAATTCATGGTAGAAAAGATCCAGTCGTGATGCACCCAACATTAGCTACACACAATGCATAAATCATGACCGCTGTGCTCTACTCAGTTTCTGGTGCTTGTTTGTTAGAAGGTGATGACACAACATCAAAGTAAATAGAAAGTCCCTTCGCAGAGGGAAGCAGTGATTTGCAGAGGTGCCAGAGCTCAATTTTTAAAACATAGATAAATGATATTTTAAGACATGCACTTTTCTTATTCACTTCACGACCATCAATTATCAACATCTTCCATGCTAAGAACACTAGTGGCGGTTCCCAAGCGGTAAAAGTAAAGGTTTTGACTCCATTGGGAGTTTTTGTTTAATTATTTCAGAGATGAACTCTTTTTCATGTTTGCAGTTTGGGACTGGGCATCCCTATTACTGCCCATTTTCTCGTGCAATGGCGAGTGAATAAACACTTGACCTGAGAATAACCCGCTAGCACGGAAGATATCGACCACCTCCTGTCGTTCCATGAACGATCTAGGTACACAAAACGGATAATTTTTCAGAAATTTTTAGAGGTGGCATATGCAAATTTACTTAGGACGGCAGGGTAATACCGTATATAGGTAGGTATGGTGGACTCATCTGGAATAACTTTGGGTTCAAGGTTTTTTATGTACAAGCATAATCCCAGCTTAGTACAGGTGAAGGCTAGCAATTTAGATTGAGAAGCGGCCAGCTAGAGAGCAACAACGATCATAACCATGCATATGGGTAAGTAACATTGGACACTAGCATGAGTAGGATATGAACACCATGAACATAGACATTATAGAGTCTATGTTGGTTTTGATTCAACTACATGCATGAACATGTACCAAGTCAAGCCACTTGAACATTCAAAGGAGGATACCATATCATCATACTACATCACAATCATCTTAACGCTATGTTGATATCCAAGATAAATCATTATTAACTCCCAGCTACTTATGCATGGCATGAGAAACTATAATCTCTAATTGTCATTGCAAACATGTTTAATCATAATGGGCTGAAGCATGGATACTAGGTTAAACATATTTACACAGACAAGACAAGTCGAGTCCATGCCAGTTTCTCTTCCCACGGCCAGTTCATCGAATGTCGTCATTATTGCCTTTCAATTGCATGACCAAATGATATGAAAATAATAATAGTACAAGAGTGCCATGGACTAAGCTGGAATCTGCAAACATTTTATTCAACAGGAGAAGACAAGGTAAAATGGACTCTTATTAGTTCAACAATTATTCATATGAGAGCCACTCAACATTTTCATCGCGGTCTTCTCCTCGGTACAACTTGAATAAAACAAAAGAAATTCAGAGAAACACACTGAAATATTTTTGGAGTTTTTGGTTTTCTTCAACAAGCAAATAAAAGGGAAAAGCAAAAATGAGAAAAACTATTTACACGGGAAAGCTCCCAATAAGCAAAAGAAGAACAAGGAAATCTTTTTGGATTTTCTTTTTAGTACTACTACTAAGCATGCATAGAAAGTAAATTAATTACAACTATTTTTTTTGTGTTCCTAAAGTTTTTCAAACACATAAGAAGAAAGCAAGAAAATAAATCTAAGCATGGATGGTACAATGAAAAAGTGTGAACATCGGCAAATGGAATGATAAGCATGAATGTAAAGTCGGTGAGAGACACGTACTCCCCCAAGATTAGGCTTTTGGCCTAACTTGGTAGTGAATCAGTAGCCTGGAAGGTAGTAGGGGTGCTGAGGAGTGGGCATCCACTCATCCCAGTGCTGGGGTGCCTGTTGTGCCGCTTCCGCAGCAACCTGAGCATTCCGGTAGGCGATGATGCAGGCATAATCATATATCCGCCCCTAGCAGCAGAATCAAACAAAGCAGGAGCAGGCAATGGAATAACATCACGAGTCCTCACACTAAAAACCAGGTTACACAGAATAGGGATGTGAGGAGATTCTATATCAGTAAAATGGTGGTGATCCATGGCTGCACGGTCTAGGTAAACTTTGGTCAGAGGGAAATCATGAGGGCGTATCTCAACCTCTCGAAGTGAGCCACCAAACGAGTAGTACAAGCAATATGCATTAGCCCCCAAGTGCCAAGCAGTGTTGCTTGCAAAGTGCTTGGGACTTTATTCATAAGAGCCATTTCCTTGAAAAATTGCTTTGACAGACATTAGCCTCCAAGTGTCAAGTGTTGTTGCTTGCAAAGGACTTGGGACTTATATTGTTGTAATCCGCCATGAATGTGTTTGACAAATCTGCGCTTCATGCAGGCTGCTACTGCTGACTGGAATCTCAATTAAATGATGCAAAGACCCGGCTGGCGACTCAGGAAACCGAGACCCAAAAAGCTGAGTCAAAGTTCCAGTTTAGCGTGGCTGAGTCGGAAAAGCTGAAGACCAATTTTGAGGCGGAGAAAAAGACTTGGGCTGAAGAAAAGACTACCTTAACACAGCGAGCTGAAAAAGCAGAGGCAGCTCTTGAAGAGGTAACCACTGAGCTCACCGGCTTAAAACACCGTGTATCTCAGATGGTTTCTACTATCTTTAGTGAGTCGCCTTATTATTCATCCAAAGTGAGTACTTGTCCTAGTAATATAAACCGCCATTTAACTGATCGTGATTTACTCAGGTCCCAGGAGCAGCAACCTTAACCAGGACATGCTTCTGAAGCTCAAGGCGGTCTATACTCTTGTCGAGCAGTTGTATATCGGAGCTCAGCGTACATTAGCTACCATTTATCCAACAAACCAAGGACCCAATCTGTTAAGTGATGTGTTGAAGAAACTGTTAATTATGCCCACCAGAATTCAAGAGATAAAGCAGTCTTGTGCGAGAGCCTGTGCCGTAACAGCTTTGAGCCATGCCAAAGCATGGGTACCAGAGCTAGACCCGGCTGAGGTGGCTACTGGGTATCCGAGTCTGAAGGAAGATGGTACTCCTTTTGACCAGCAGGACTTTGCTGCTTGTGTCAGAGAAATTCGTCATCACGCGATAGTGATTGCTGAAGAGACCAATCTTTCCAAGTATTAGCCGGCTTACGATGCAGAGAACCAGAAGATGCATACTCCTGTGTATAAAGTGATGGATTTGATTCCTCTGATTCGTAAGCACACTTTTGCTCCTGAAATTGACCCGTCAAATCTTATTGATGATGAAGCTGAATTCTATGCCTTACGTGGCATTGACTGGTCAACACCGAACTTACAGACGACATAGAAGGATGGAGAACCGGACAAGGATGAACCAGAGGCTTCCAATCAGCAAGGCCAAGAAGATTGAACTGCCTGGCGGTTTATATATTTGATCCTTGAAAAACTTGATCTTATTCGGCTCATGGAGCCATGTAATAGGGTAGTTGAAAGGATCGATATAGTTGACTAGAGTGAAGGAAATATGCCCTAGAGGCAATAATAAAGTTATTATTTATTTCCTAATATCATGATAAGTATTTATTATTCATGCTAGAATTGTATTAACCGGGAACATAATACATGTGTGAATACATAGACAAACAGAGTGTCACTAGTATGCCTCTACTTGACTAGCTCGTTAATCAAAGATGGTTATGTTTCCTAACCATGAACAAAAGAGTTGTTATTTGATTAACGGGATCACATCATTAGAAGAATGATGTGATTGACATGACCCATTCCATTATCTTAGCACCCGATCGTTTAGTATGTTGCTATTGCTTTCTTCATGACTTATACATGTTCCTATGACTATGAGATTATGCAACTCCCGTTTGCCGGAGGAACACTTTGTGTGCTACCAAACGTCACAACATAACTGGGTGATTATAAAGGAGCTCTACAGGTGTCTCCAAAGGTACAAGTTGGGTTGGTGTATTTCGAGATTAGGATTTGTCACTCCGATTGTCGGAGAGGTATCTCCGGGCCCTCTCGGTAATGCACATCACATAAGCCTTGCAAGCATTGCAACTAATGAGTTACTTGTGAGATGATGTATTATGGAACGAGTAAAGAGACTTGCCAGTAACAAGATTGAACTAGGTATTAAGATACCGACGATCGAATCACGGGCAAGTAACATACCGTTGACAAAGGGAACAACGTATGTTGTTATGCGGTCTGACCGATAAAGATCTTCGTAGAATATGTGGGAGCCAATATGAGCATCCAGGTTCCGCTATTGGTTATTGACTGGAGATGTGTCTCGGTCATGTCTACATTGTTCTCGAACCCATAGGGTCCGCACGCTTAAGGTTTCGATGACAGTTATATTATGAATTTATGAGTTTTGATGTACTGAAGGAGTTCGGAGTCCCGGATGAGATCGGGGACATGACGAGGAGTCTCGAAATGGTCGAGACGTAAAGATCGATATATTGGACGACTATATTCGGACATCGGAAAGGTTCCGAGTGATTCGGGTATTTTTCGAGTACCAGAGAGTTACGGGAATACGTATTGAGCCTTATTAGGCCATACGGGAAAGAATAAAAAGGGCCTCAAGGGTGGCCGCACCCCTCCCCTTGGTCTGGTCCGAATTGGACTAGGGAAGGGGGGCACCCCCTTCCTTCCTTCTCCTTTTCCCTTCCTCTTTTCCTATTCCATATGGGAGGTGGAATCCTACTAGGACTAGGGAGTCCTAGTAGGACTCCACACTTGGCGCGCCCCCTCCTAGGGCCGGCCTCCTCCTCCCTTGCTCCTTTATATACGGGGGCAGGGGGGCACCTCTAGACACACAAGTTGATCCTCGTGATCGTTTTTTTAGCCGTGTGCGGTGCCCCCTCCACCAAATCCTCAATAATATTGTAGCGGTGCTTAGGCGAAGCCCTGTGACGGTAGAACATCAAGATCGTCACCACGCCGTCGTGCTGACAGAACTCTACCCCAACACTTTGCTGGATCGGAGTCCGGGGATCGTCATTGAGCTGAACGTGTGCTAGAACTCGGAGGTGCCGTAGTTTCGGTGCTTGATCGGTCGGGCCGTGAAGACGTACGACTCATCAACCGCGTTGTCATAACGCTTCCGCTGTCGGTCTACGAGGGTACGTAGACAACACTCTCCCCTCTCATTGCTATGCATCACCATGATCTTGCGTGTGCGTAGGAAAATTTTGAAATTACTACATTCCCAACAGTGGTATCAGAGCCTAGGTTGTATGCGTTGATGTTGTGCACGAATAGAACACAAGTAAGTAGTGGGCGATATAAGTCATACTGCTTACCAGCATGTCATACTTTGGTTCGGCGGTATTGTTGGACGAAGCGGCCCGGACCGACATTACGCGTACGCTTATGCGAGGTCGGTTCTCTCGACGTGCTTTGCACAAAGGTGGCTAGCGGGTGACAGTTTCTCCAACTTTAGTTGAACCGAGTGTGGCTACGCCCGGTCCTTGCGAAGGTTAAAACAGCACCAACTTGACAAACTATGGTTGTGGTTTTGATGCGTAGGTAAGATTGGTTCTTGCTTAAGCCCGTAGCAGCCACGTAAAACTTGCAACAACAAAGTAGAGGACGTCTAACTTGTTTTTGCAGGGCATGTTGTGATGTGATATGGTCAAGACATGATGCTAAATTTTATTGTATGAGATGATCATGTTTTGTAACCAAGTTATCGGCAACTGGCATGAGCCATATGGTTGTCGCTTTATTGTATGCAATGCAATTGCGCTGTAATGCTTTACTTTATCACTAAGCGGTAGCGATAGTCGTGGAAGCATAAGATTGGCGAGACGACAACGATGCTACGATGGTGATCAAGGTGTCGCGCCGGTGACGATGGTGTTCACGATGGTGCTTCGAAGATGGAGATCACAAGCACAAGATGATGATGGCCATATCATATCACTTATATTGATTGCATGTGATGTTTATCTTTTATGCATCTTATCTTGCTTTGATTGACTGTAGCATTTTAAGATGATCTCTCACTAATTATCAAGAAGTGTTCTCCCTGAGTATGCACCGTTGCGAAAGTTCTTCGTGCTGAGACACCACGTGATGATCGGGTGTGATAGGCTCTACGTTCAAATACAACGGGTGCAAAACAGTTGCACATGCAGAATACTCAGGTTATACTTGACAAGCCAAGCATATATAGATATGGCCTCGGAACACGGAGACCGAAAGGTCGAACGTGAATCATATAGTAGATATGATCAACATAGTGATGTTCACCATTGAAAACTACTCCATCTCACGTGATGATCGGACATGGTTTAGTTGATTTGGATCACGTGATCACTTAGAGGATTAGAGGGATGTCTATCTAAGTGGGAGTTCTTAAGTAATATGATTAATTGAACTTTAATTTATCATGAACTTAGTCCTGGTAGTATTAGCATATCTATGTTGTAGATCAATAGCTCGTGTTGTTGCTTTCATATGTTTATTTTGATATGTTCCTAGAGAAAATTATGTTGAAAGATGTTAGTGGCAATGATGGGGATTGGATCCATGATCTGAGGTTTATCCTCATTGCTGCACAGAAGAATTATGTCCTTGATGCATCGCTAGGTGACAGACCTATTGCAGGAGTAGATGTAGACGTTATAAACGTTTGGCTAGCTCAATAAGATGACTACTTGATAGTTTAGTGCACCAACTTAACAGCTTAGAATCGGGACTTCAAAGACGTTTTGAACGTCATGGACCATATGAGATGTTCCAGGAGTTGAAGTTAATATTTCAAGCAAATATCCGAGATGAGAGATATGAAGTATCCAACAAGTTCTATAGCTAAAAGATGGAGGAGAATCGCTCAACTAGTGAGCATGTGTTCAGATTGTCTGGGTACTACAATTGCTTGAATCAAGTGGGAGTTAATCTTCCAGATAAAATAGTGATTGACAGAATTCTCTAGTCACCATCACCAAGTTAGTAGAACTTCATGATGAACTATGATATGCAAGGGATAACGGAAACGATTCCCAAGCTCTTCATAATGCTGAAATTGACGAAGGTAGAAATCGAGAAAAACATCAAGTGTTGATGGTTGACAAGATCACTAGTTTCAAGAAAAGGGCAAAGGGAAGAAAGGGGAACTTCAAGAAGAACGGCAAGCAAGTTGCTGCTCAAGTGAAAAACCCAAGTCTGGACCTAAGCCTGAAACTGAGTGCTTCTACTGCAAAGGGACTGGTCACTGGAAGCGGAACTATCCCAAGTGATTGGCGGATAAGAAGGTTGGCAAAGTGAACATAAGTATATTTGATATACATGTTATTAATGTGTACTTTACTAGTGTTTATAGCAACCCCTCAGTATTTGATACTAGTTCAGTTGCTAAGATTAGTAACTCGAAACGGGAGTTGCAGAATAAACAGAGACTAGTTAAGGGTGAAGTGACGATGTGTGTTGGAAGTGGTTCCAAGATTGATATGATCATCATCGCACATTCCCTATACTTTTGGGATTAGTGTTGAACCTAAATAAGTATTATTTGGTGTTTGCGTTGAGCATGAATGTGATTTGATCATGTTTATTGCAATACGGTTATTCATTTAAGTAAGAGAATAAATTGTTGTTCTGTTTACATGAATAAAACCTTATATGGTTACACACCCAATGAAAATGGTTCGTTGGATCTCGATCATAGTGATACACATATTCATAATATTGAAACCAAAAGATGCAAAGTTAATAATGATGGTGCAATTTATTTGTGGCACTGCCGTTTAGGTCATATTGGTGTAAAGCACATGAAGAAAATCCATACTGATGGGCTTTTGGAATCACTTGATTATGAATCAGTTGATGCTTGCAAACCATGCCTCATGGGCAAGATGACTAAGACTCCGTCCTCCAGTACAATGGAGCGAGCAACAGATTTGTTGGAAATCATACATACTGATGTATGTGGTCCAATGAATATTGAGGCTCGTGGCAGGTATCATTATTTTTTGATCTTCACAGATGATTTGAGCAGATATGAGTATATCTACTTGATGAAACACAAGTCTGAAACATTTAAAAAGTTCAAAGAATTTCAGAGTGAAGTGGAGAATCATTGTAACAAAAATGAAAGTTTCTACGATATGATCGCAGAAGTAAAATATTTGAGTTACGAGTTTGGCCTTTAGTTAAAAACAATGTGAAATAGTTTCACTACTCATGCCACCTGGAACACCACAGCATAATGGTGTGTCCGAACATCATAACCGTACTTTATTAGATATGGTGCGATCTATGACGTCTCTTACCGATCTACCAATATCGTTTTGGGGTTATGCATTAAAGACAGCTGCATTCACGTTTAAAAGGGCACCATCTAAGTCACCATCTAAGTCCGTTGAGACGACACAATCTGAACTGTGGTTTGGCAAGAAACCAAAGTTGTCGTTTCTTAAAGTTTGAGGTTGCAATGCTTATGTGAAAATGTTTCAACCTGATAAGCTCGAACCCAAATCGGAGAAATGTGTCTTCATAGGATACCCAAAAGAAATTGTTGGGTACACCTTCTATCATAGATCCGAAGGCAAGATATTCTTTGCTGAGAATGGATCCTTTCTAGAGAAGGAGTTTCTCTCGAAAGAAGTGAGTGGGAGGAAAGTAGAACTTGATGAGGTAACTGTACCTGCTCCCTTATTGGAAAGTAGTTCATCATAGAAATATGTTCCTGTGACTACTAGACCGATTTGTGAGGAAGCTAATGATGATGATCATGTAACTTCAGATCAAGTTACTACCGAACCTCGTAGGTAAACCAGAGTGAGATCCACACCAGAGTGGTACGGTAATCCAGTTCTGGAGGTCATGAAATCTCGGATGAGATCCATGTATGAGAACAAAGTATGGACTTTGATTGACTTGCCCAATGATCGGTGAGCCATTGAGATTAAATGGATCTTCAAGAGGAAGACGGACGCTGATAGTAGTGTTACTATCTACAAAGCTAGAATTATCGCAAAAAGGTTTTCGACAAGTTCAAGATGTTGACTACGATGAGAGTTTCTCACTCGTATCTATGCTTAAGTCTGTCCGAATCATGTTAGCAATTGCCGCATTTTATGAAATCCAGCAAATGGATGTCAAAACTGCATTCCTGAATGGATTTCTGGAAGAAGAGTTGTATATGATGCAGCCGAAAGGTTTTGTCGATCCAAAAGGAGCTAACAAAGTGTGCAAGCTCCAGCGATCCATTTATGGACTGGTGCAGTCCTTTCGGAGTTGGAATAAACGCTTTGATAGTATGATCAAAGCATATAGTTTTATACAGACTTGCGGTGAAGCCTGTATTTACAAGAAAGTGAGTGGGAGCACTACAACATTTCTGATAAGTATATGTGAATGACATATTGTTGATCGGAGATAACGTAGAATTATTCTGCAAAGCATAAAGGAGTATTTTGAAAGAAGTTTTTCAAAGAAAGACCTCGGTGAAGCTGCTTACATATTAAGCATCAAGATCTATAGAGATAGATCAAGACGCTTGATAAGTTTTTTCAATGAGTACATACCTTGACAATATATTGAAGTTGTTCAAAAATGGAACGGTCAAAGAAAGAGTTCTTGGCTGTTTTACAAGGTGTGAAATTGAGTAAGACTCAAAGCCCGACCACGGCAGAAGATAGAAAGAGAATGAAAGTCATTCCCTATGCCTCAGCCATAGGTTCTATAAAGTATGCCATGCTGTGTACCAGATCTATTGTATACCTTACACTGTGTTAAGCAAGGGAGTACAATAGTGATCTAAGAGTAGTGTCGGTGTCAAAACCGGCGGATCTCGGGTAGTGGGTCCCGAACTGTGCGTCTAGGCCTGATGGTAATAGGAGGCAGGGAACACGATGTTTTACCCAGGTTCGGGCCCTCTTGATGGAGGTAAAATCCTACGTCCTGCTTGATTAATATTGATGATATGGGTAATACAAGAGTAGATCTACCATGAGATCAAGGAGGCTAAACCCTAGAAGCTAGCCTATGGTATGATTGTTGTATATGGAGTTGATTGCCTACGGACTACAACCCTCCGGTTTATATAGACATCGGATAGGGTTAGGGTTACACAGAGTCGGTTACAATGGTAGGAGATCTTGAATATCCGCATCACCAAGCTTGCCTTCCACGCCAAGGAAAGTCCCATCCGGACACGGGACGAAGTCTTCAATCTTGTATCTTCATAGTCCAGGAGTCTGGCTGAAGGTATAGTCCGGCTACCCGAACACCCCTAATCCAGGACTCCCTCAGTAGCCCCCGAACCAGGCTTCAATGACGATGAGTCCGACGCGCAGATTGTTCGGCATTACAAGGCGGGTTCTTCTCCAAATCCTGTGTACCTGTAGGAATAATGTCCGATTTTTGTAATGTAGCGCTCCTCGACTCCCACGCCCAATAATGGTCGTCTTCCACGTGTCAAACGAATGCAAAAAGCCAGGGCGTTTTTACATCCACGCCCCTAGCCGTATAAACGAGCCGCCTATTTAACGGGATGGGGATTTAGGTCCAAACCACATCTTCTCCTCTCCGCGAGTTATCATCAGAGCGCTTCCAGCAAAGGTCCATTCCAACATGACCAGCCGTCGCAGCTCCTCCCCTCGCCCCTCCGGTCCCAAACCCGGGGACTGGGAGAGTTGCACCATCCCGCATAGCGAGTTAGTGTCGCTTCAGGCCAAGGGATTTCTCCCTCAGGCATACATGGTCCCGGTCCGAGCCGGTCTCGCCACCTATAATGGCGGAAAACAAGCGGAGAGCACCCCCAATCCTTCTAAAGGAGAGCGGGTGTGCCTCGTCCCCTATCTAATAAGGGGACTGGGGTTTCCAATTCATCCATTTCTCCGCGGGCTTCTGGAGTTCTACGGCCTCCAGCTGCACAATCTCACGCCCGCCTCCGTATTACATATTGCGGGTTTCGTCGCCCTTTGCGAGCTATTTTTAGGCGTTGAGGCTCATTTCGCGCTGTGGAAGAGGTTATTCTGCCTGGTGCCCCGTTCTCGAGAGGGGTCTATATACCAAGTGGGCGGAGCCGAAGTATGGCGCATCGCCGGGACCGGATACCTATCCGGAACCCCAAAGAAGGCGTCCGAGGACTGGCCTTCGGAATGGTTTTACATAGATGACGTCCCGCTACCGGACCCTATCCGGGTCGGTCTCCCTGAGTTCAACAGTGCCCCATTGAAGAAACGCTTGAGCTGGCGTCCGCGGAGCTCTCAGAAAGAAAGCGACAGAGACGTCCTTTACCTGATGGGCCGGATAAGACTGTTGGCTCATTCCGGACTAACCATGATTGGAGTCATGGCCGCATGCATTATGCGAGGGGTGCAGCCGCTTCAATATAGAGGCCACCCCATGTGGGATTTCAACGGGGAGGATGACGCCACCCGTTACGGTCGTAAGGGGCCGGCCTCAGCTGCCGCCCTAGTAAGGATCTTATCCTCTTTGTACAAGGGAGAAAAGGAGGAATTCCTCCGCGTCAATCCGCAGGCCGGATTTACTATGTACGATCCTCCAAGTTGGGTAAGTGAATAATTGCGCTTGCCCGTTTGTTTTATACTCCCACGGTTAGATATGTAGTCTAACGACTTCAATGCAGGAACTGCGACAGGAGGTAAAGGATATAAACAGCCGCCCTCCACAGCCCGAGGACCCAGAACGGTCCCTCGATCCGGACTCCGAAGAGGACCCGGACATATCGGTGGAGCTTATCGACGGGGTGTTCCATCAGCTAAGCAAGGACAATACCTTGGTAGCCATCACGGCTGATTACCCAGGGTTAATCCCGGCCTCCCAGGTGACAGAAACCGGAGTCTCATTCCCTTGAGAGAGATTCCACTCTCACGTATTCCGGTGTTTCTGACGACAACCGTGTTTTGCAGGGGAGATTTCCGAGGCAGGAGGCCGAACCTGCGGCGGCTAGCCAACGAGGGGCCGCAGGACCCCGTGGGGCAAAAAGGAATGCAGTCCGGACTGAGATGCCGGCGCAAAGGTATAGCGCACCCTCTGTTTCCCTGGTGTTATTCTGTCAGGGCATATTAACGTTCGTGCTATCTTCAGAACGAAGAGACCTCGCCGGACTACATCCGGAGAGGTTGCCAATCGCGCCTCCACCAGCCAGGCTCCAACGTCTGGCCAGGAAGCGGAGGCGAGCACAAGGCGCGCACCGGACGCTCCTCCGACAGAGGATGCGGACAGGCTGTCTGCCACAAATTCTGAAGTGGAGAGTGCCATGAACCACAGGCGTCGCCGGACAGTTCTACGCGACGCTTGTTTCTCCCAAGAGGCTTTAGATGCCTTTAATTCGGGAGATGCGTACCTCCGTGCCGCTCAAAATGGTTTAGCCAGAGCCACGGAGCAGTATGTAAAAGACATACGGGTAAGAAAATTTTGGTCAAATATATATATACCAGTAGCCCCCGAGACTTGAAATAGTTAGAGCAACTGATTTAAGGATCATTTAATATGCAGGTTCTTACAGACAAGAATACTGTACTGTCCCAGGAGCTGGAAAAGTGCAAGGCCCAACTAAAGGCCGCACTAGCCGCAGCAGGGGAGCCCAAAGAGACCCCCTCAGGTAAGATACACTTCAAAAGATTAGTATTGTGCGGTGTGGGTGCAAATCTGACAAATCATGTTGCAGATGGCGCCGGACTCGATCCGGAAAAGCAACAACTCTTACGCCGGCTAAAGGCCGGTGAGAGTACGTTGACAAAGGTGAGGCGAGAGAAGAATGATCTTCAGGATGCCAACACCAGGCTGGACGTCGAACTTAAAGATGTTCGTGGCCAGCTGTCGGACTCCGCGAGGGAGAATCAGTGGCTTCGACGCGGCATATTCAGTAAGTGCTTGAACGAACTTTAAAAAAAAGAGTTCGGCGAGGAAGTCGACTAACAGAGTAATGTCTGTAGGTATGCTCACAGGTCGTCCTGCAGAGGAGATGCCCGGTTCTACGGGTGACCTTCTTCCCGAACTCATGCAACTGCACGAGCGAATTCGGCAGGCGATGCGAGGTGTTGCCCAAGCCTTATGGCCTGCCCACTCCATGCCCGAGGGCCTTGGAGAGCTTGCGGAGAAGCTGAAGGGAGCTCGGCGGCGCTTCCGGTTGTGGAAGATATCGGCCTGCCGACAAGGCGCTAGGGAAGCCTGGGCCATGGTGAAGACCCGTTTTACGAAGTCTGACCCAAACCACATGGCCGAGGTCGGACCAGTGGGGCCTGACGGGAAGGAGATCCCTGTGAGCTTAGTATACGGCCAAGTAGAGTTGGCCGCGAAGTATTCCCAGCAGGACTGTAAATTAGACAGCCTGTTAGATGGTATAGAAGAGGAATACAATCAGTCAGAATGACTATGTAATTTTGAATTGACATGTGTAATGCCTTCTAGCCGGATTGTAGATCGTTTGTCGTTGCCGACCTTTTCGCTTCAACCTCGGGACCTGACGGTCCGGAGTGTGTCCGAATACCATAGCGGTTATATAAGAACCGTGGTATGCGTGGAGACCAGGCGTAGGGGTCATTAGTGCTTTATCAGACAAGTGCCCAACTAGTTATGTTATATTACATGGTTAGTAAGAAACATCTTCCAGAGAGAATAGTTCCGTTAGGGGTTCCTTTCGCTGGGAGGCATGCCCTAAAGTGCATGTCCGGACTGCGTAAAAAGACGCAGAAAAAGCATCTGGGGGCGCATAAAATGAGTAAAAAGATCATCTTTTATCTCACCGACCGAATATTCCCTTAAGAACGCTAGCTTTCGGCTTCACCCAGTCTGAGGTACACATCCGGCTGACCCGGCAGTAACAATCGCAGAGGTGCTCCCTTTACCGCCTAGCCGAACAATCGGGAACGTAGGGGTAAGCACAGGAGCCAGGCAACCCAGCTTGGCCAAAACTTAAGTCATATCGATGCATATAATGGTGAAGAAAAAGGTACATGCGGAAGTTTGACGCATGTGTTGGGCGTGAAGCCCGTATAAATAAGCTTCTGTTAAAGAAGCCCCCAGGTTTAATGAGCGCGAGTGGCGCGTCACTAGATGAGCCTTTAAGGGCTATAAAAGAAAAGAGGGGAAGGAGAGAAATGTAAGACAGAAAAATGCAAAAAATGGACAGAGGAAGGAGACGAACACAGAGTCCGGCGCTAGGCATAGAATCTTCGGAGACGGGTGGCGTTCCACGGGTTCGGCTCGAGTCGGTTATCCGACGCATCTCGCAGGCGGTACGCCCCGCCAGTCAGGACTTGGTCGATTATGAATGGACCTTCCCACTTGGGCTTGAGTTTGTCCTTTTTCTTATCCGGCAGGCGTAGAACTAGTTCGCCAACATTGTAATTTTTGGCCCGTACTTCTCTGCTTTGATATCTTCGGGCCTGCTGTTGATAAAATGCGGAACGGGCTTTTGCCACGTCACGCTCCTCCTCCAGGGCGTCCAAGTTGTCCTGCCGATCGAGCTCGGCTTCTCTTTCTTCGTACATGCGCACTCTAGGTGAGTCATGAATTATGTCGCAGGGCAGAACTGCCTCTGCGCCGTACACCATAAAAAATGGTGTGTATCCGGTGGTGCGATTTGGCGTGGTCCGCAGCCCCCATAGCACGGAGTCGAGCTCCTCTACCCAGTGCGTGTTAGATTCCTTGAGGGACCGCACCAGTCTGGGTTTAATGCCGCTCATGATAAGACCATTTGCACGTTCGACCTGGCCGTTGGTTTGTGGGTGATAGACGGAAGCATAATCGAGCTTGATGCCCATGTTTTTGCACCAGAGTTTTACCTCGTCGGCGGTAAAGTTTGTACCGTTATCGGTTATGATGCTGTGGGGGACGCCATAACGGTGTACAACCCCGGATATGAAGTCTATCACAGGTCCGGATTCGGCCGTTTTAACAGGCTTGGCTTCTATCCATTTGGTGAATTTATCCACCATGACCAGTAAGTATTTTTTCCTATCGGTCCCACCTTTAAGGGGTCCGACCATGTCAAGCCCCCAGACCGCAAAAGGCCAGGTGATGGGTATAGTTTGGAGTGCGGTGGGTGGCATATGGCTTTGGTTGGCAAAAAGTTGGCAACCAGCGCATCGTTGGACTAGGTCCTGAGCGTCTGCCCGGGCCGTCGGCCAATAAAAGCCTGTACGGAAAGCCTTGCTAACAAGGGACCGAGCAGCGGCGTGGTGACCACCGAGTCCGGCATGAATTTCAGCCAGAAGGTTCCGCCCTTCCTCTTCGGAGATGCACCTTTGAAGGACTCCGGTAGTGCTTTTCTTATAAAGCTCTCCCTCATGGACTCTATAGGCTTTAGATCGCCGCACTATGCAGCGGGCCTCGTTTTGGTCCTCCGGGAGTTCCTGCCTAGTAAGGTAGGCTAGGAATGGTTCTGTCCACGGGGCGATGACCGCCATTATTACGTGGGCTGAAGGTGTAATTTCATTGGCAGAGCCTCCAATTGTGTCAGATTGTTCGGCGTCGAGTGGTGCGGCTGGGTCCGGGCTGTTATTTGCGGGTTCCCCCTCCCATGCTACGGATGGCTTGAACAATCTTTCCAAAAAGATGTTGGGGGGGACTGCATCGCGTTTTGCTCCGATGCGTGCCAGGACGTCCGCTGCTTGATTGTTTTCTCGGGCTATATGGTGAAACTCCAGCCCTTCGAACCGAGCTGACATTTTTAGGACGGCGTTGCGGTAAGCTGCCATTTTTGGGTCCTTGGCGTCGAAGTCTCCATTTATTTGGGATATCGCGAGGTTTGAATCCCCGCGTACCTCTAGGCGCTGGATACCCATGGATACTGCTATCCGGAGACCATGTAGGAGGGCCTCATATTCGGCTGCATTGTTGGAATCCATGTACATGATTTGGAGCACATATTGGACTGTGTCTCCTGTGGGGGACGTCAGGACGACGCCAGCCCCCAGTCCGGCCAACATTTTGGAGCCGTCGAAATGCATAATCCAGTTTGAATATGTGCCGTACTCTTTAGGGAGCTCGGCCTCCGTCCATTCTGCGACGAAGTCGGCCAAAACTTGCGATTTAATAGCTCGCCGTGGCTTATAGGTTATATCGAACGGGAGAAGCTCGATGGCCCATTTTGCAATCCGGCCCGTTGCGTCGCGGTTGTTGATAATATCGTTGAGTGGTACTTCCGAGGCTACTGTTATGGAACACTCTTGAAAGTAGTGTCGTAGCTTCCGGGATGCCATGAATACCGCGTATGCAATCTTTTGATAATGCGGGTACCGTGATTTGCATGGAGTGAGGACAGTGGATACGTAGTAGACCGGCCTTTGAAGGGGGAATTTGTGTCCATCCGTTTCCCGCTCGACAACGAGCACTGCGCTGACAACTTGATGTGTTGCTGCAATGTACAATAACATTGGTTCGCCGGTGTTCGGCGCGGCCAGGACTGGGTTTGTTGCCAATATGGCTTTTATTTCATCAAGTCCGGCCGTGGCGGCCTCCGTCCACTCGAAGTGTTCGGTGCATCGAAGGAGGCGATAGAGGGGTAGTGCCTTTTCTCCCAAGCGGGAGATGAAGCGGCTTCAAGTCGCCACGCATCCGGTTAATTTTTGTATTTGTTTGAGGTCCTTTGGGATATCCAATTGTGACAAAGCTCGGATCTTGGCTGGATTTGCTTCAATTCCTCTACCGGATACAATGAAGCCCAAGAGCTTTCCGGCTGGAACGCCGAAGACGCATTTTTCCGGGTTGAGCTTGATGTCATATTTTCGGAGGTTATCGAATGTAAGCCTCAAGTCGTCTACTAGAGATTCGACATGTCTTGATTTGACGACCACATCATCAACATACGCCTCCACTGTTTTGCCGATCTGATTTGCCAGACATGTCTGGATCATGCGCTGATATGTTGCGCCGGCGTTTTTCAGCCCGAAGGGCATTGTGTTGAAGCAGAATGGGCCGTATGGTGTGATGAATGCTGTTGCGGCTTGGTCTGATTCTGCCATCTTGATTTGATGGTATCCGGAGTATGCGTCGAGGAAACACAACGAGTCGTGTCCTGCGGTGGCATCGATAATTTGATCGATACGGGGGAGGGGGAAGGGATCCTTTGGGCAAGCCTTGTTGAGGTCTTTAAAATCGACACACAGGCGCCAGGATTTGTCCTTCTTTGGTACCATCACCAAGTTTGCTAGCCAGTCCGGATGTTTTATGTCTCTAATGAATCCGGCCTCCAATAGCTTGGCTAGCTCCTCTCCCATAGCCTGTCTCTTGGGTTCGGAAAAACGCCGAAGGGCTTGTTTGACAGGTTTGAATCCTTTTAGGATATTTAAGCTGTGTTCGGCCAGCCTGCGTGGGATCCCTGGCATGTCTGAAGGGTGCCAGGCGAAAATGTCCCAGTTCTCTCGTAGGAACTCTCGCAGTGCGGCGTCTACATCAGGGTTCAGTCGTGCCCCGATGGAAGCTGTTTTATTGGGGTCCGTTGGATGGACCTGGAATTTGACTATTTCGTCAGCTGGCTTGAAGGATGTGGATTTGGATCTCTTATCGAGTATCACATCATCCCTGTTAACCGTGGAGCGCAGCGCAGTCAGTTCCTCGGCCGCTAAGGCTTCGGATAGTGCCTCAAGGGCTAATGCGGCCGTCTTGTTTTCGGCGCGGAGTGCTACGTCCGGATCACTAGCTAGAGTGATAATTCCGTTCGGCCCGGGCATCTTAAGCTTCATGTACCCGTAATGGGGTATTGCTTGGAAGATTGAGAATGCTTCCCGTCCCAGTAAAGCGTGATATCCGCTTTTGAACGGGGCCACCTGAAACGTGACTTCTTCGGACCTGTAATTATCCGGCGTGCCGAACACCACATCTAGTGTGATTTTTCCTGTGCAGCGCGCTTCCCGACTGGGGATTATTCCTCTAAAGGTTGTGCTGCTTCGCTCGATGCGGTTCCAGTCTATTTCCATTTTTTGAAGGGTTTCCTCATAAATGAGGTTCAGTCCGCTGCCTCCATCCATGAGCACCTTGGTGAGGCGAAAGCCGTCCACTATGGGACTGAGGACCAATGCGGCTGGTGCTCGGGCTGTTCGGAATCTAGGTTCATCACTTGCGTTGAAGGTAATAGCAGTGTCGCTCCATGGATTTATTGTTGCAACTTGATAGACTTCGGCGAGGCTGCGGAGTGTTCTTTTTCGCATATTGTTTGATGCGAAAGTCTCGAAGACTGTGAGAACGGTACTGGTGTCCTCGGGCTGGCTTTCTGCGGCCTCCAGAATTAAGAGGTCCTCGCCAATTTTGGCCACCTGCCGGAGTATCCAACATGCTCTAAGGCTGTGAGTTGGTGTGGCGTCCTCTGTACTGTGGATTCTACAGGGTCCATCAAGCCACCTTTCCAGTACGGTTCCATGCCCTGTAGAGGGTTTTGGCTTTTTGGTGTTTATCCCGGGTGTCCTATGATGATGCACCCTCTTAGTTCGGACGGGATTACTATTCAAGGCCGGATTATCCCAAAATTTTATTTCGGTTTTCCAGGCGCTTTCCATCGCACAGTATTTTTGTACTATGGACGCCAAGTCAGCGAAGCGTGTAATATCACGACGACTTACGGCGTTAAGGATTCCCTCGTCCGTGCAATTACTGCAGAAAATTGAGATTGCGTCTCCCTCGCGGCAATCCTTTATCCTGTTCATAACCAGGAGGAATCTGGCCCAGTAATGATGTACTGTTTCCTCGGGCCTCTGCCTGATTTGGGAGAGATCGCTTATGTTCGGGTGGGCGGGTGTCGTTGAATCTGAAACCTCACCCAATCCAAGATTCGGAGGCCGAAGAGTTTCCGAACTCTGAAGTTCGGATTCTTGGATGTTGTCCAACGAATCTAGCCCGTTGCCTGATCCTAAGCTCAGGTCTTGAGTTACATCCTCCTCTCCGCGGGTATCCGGCTTGGAGGAGTCGGGAATTCGGACGTAGCTAGTCCTTAAAATAGATGAAGGGTCGCCGCACTGCGCCTCTACCACGGCAACGTGGTGGGTGACTTGGGGAGAGTTAATTTCTCTTAGATCGGGTTTAAGCCCAACCTGGTCGTAATCCGTAGCGACCCCCAGGGCGGCGATGCGATCCAAGAGCTCGTTTACGGAAGAGAGCTCCATTGGATCTAGCTGCTCGACGAGCTCCGAGCTGACGTGTAGGTTGCTTTTGATGACCCGAGAGGTCACCGTCGGCGCAACAGCCGAACAGGCGGTCATGAGGAAACCACCTAGCCGGAGGGTTTGGCCGACAGCCAAGGCTCCCTTAGCAACGGCGCCGTCTTTAAAGACGGGAGGAGGCATCCTTCCTGATTGTGACGGCACAGAGGAACTCTCAATGAAAGCACCAATGTCGGTGTCAAAACCGGCGAATCTCGGGTAGTGGGTCCCGAACTGTGCATCTAGGCCGGATGGTAACAGGAGGCAGGGAACACGATGTTTTACCCAGGTTCGGGCCCTCTTGATGGAGGTAAAACCCTACGTCCTGCTTGATTAATATTGATGATATGGGTAGTACAAGAGTAGATCTACCATGAGATCAAGGAGGCTAAACCCTAGAAGCTAGCCTATGGTATGATTGTTGTATATGGAGTTGATTGCCTACGGACTACAACCCTCCGGTTTATATAGACACCGGATAGGGTTAGGGTTACACAGAGTTGGTTACAATGGTAGGAGATCTTGAATATCCGCATCGCCAAGCTTGCCTTCCACACCAAGGAAAGTCCCATCCGGACACGAGACGAAGTCTTCAATCTTGTATCTTCATAGTCCAGGAGTCCGGCTGAAGGTATAGTCCGGCTACCCGAACACCCCCTAATCCAGGACTCTCTCAAGTAGATTACTGGACAGCGGTCAAAATTATCCTTAGTGGAATAAGGAAATATTTCTCAATTATGGAGGTAACAAAAGGTTCGTCGTAAAAAGTTACGTCAATGCAAGTTTTGACACAGATCTGGATGACTCTAAGTCTCGATCTAGATACATATTGAAAGTGGGAGCAATTAGCTAGAGTAGCTCCGTGCAGAGCATTGTAGACATAGATTTCGCAAAATACTTACGGATCTGTATGTGACAGACCCGTTGACTAATATTATCTCACAAGCAAAACATGATCACACCTTAGTACTCTTTGGGTGTTAATCACATAAACGATCTGAACTAGATTATTGACTCTAGTAAACCCTTTGGGTATAGGTCACATGACGATGTGAACTATGGGTGTTAATCACATGGTGATGTGAACTATTAGTGTTGAATCACATGGCGATGTGAACTAGATTATTGACTCTAGTGCAAGTGGGAGACTGAAGAAAATATGCCCTAGAGGCAATAATAAAGTTATTATTTATTTCCTTATATCATGATAAATGTTTATTATTCATGCTAGAATTGTATTAACCGGAAACATAATACATGTGTGAATACATAGACAAACAGAGTGTCACTAGTATGCCTCTACTTGACTAGCTCGTTAATCGAAGATGGTTATGTTTCCTAACCATGAACAAAAGAGTTGTTATTTGATTAACGGGATCACATCATTAGAAGAATGATGTGATTGACATGACCCATTCCATTAGCTTAGCACCCGATCGTTTAGTATGTTGCTATTGCTTTCTTCATGACTTATACATGTTCCTATGACTATGAGATTATGCAACTCCCGTTTGCCGGAGGAACACTTTGTGTGCTACCAAATGTCACAACATAACTGGGTGATTATAAAGGAGGTCTACAGGTGTCTCCAAACGTACATGTTGGGTTGGCGTATTTCGAGATTAGGATTTGTCACTCCGATTATCGGAGAGGTATCTCTGGGCCCTCTCGGTAATGCACATCACATAAGCCTTGCAAGCATTGCAACTAATGAGTTAGTTGTGATGTGATGTATTACTGAACGAGTAAATAGACTTGCCGGTAACAAGATTGAACTAGGTATTAAGATACCGACGATCGAATCTCGGGCAAGTAACATACCGATGACAAAGGGAACAACGTATGTTGTTATGCGGTCTGACCGATAAAGATCTTCGTAGAATATGTGGGAGCCAATATGAGCATCCAGGTTCCTCTATTGGTTATTTACTGGAGACGTGTCTCGGTCATGTCTACATTGTTCTCGAACCCATAGGGTCCGCACGCTTAAGGTTTCGATGATAGTTATATTATGAGTTTATGAGTTTTGATGTACCGAAGGAGTTCGGAGTCCCGGATAAGATCGGGGACATGACGAGGAGTCTCGAAATGGTCGAGACGTAAAGATCGATATATTGGACGACTATATTCGGACATCGGAAAGGTTCCGAGTGATTCGGATATTTTTCGGAGTACCGGAGAGTTACGGGAATACGTATTGGGCTTTATTGGGTCATACGGGAAAGAAGAAAAAGGGCCTGAAGGGTGGCCGCACCCCTCCCCTTGGTCTGGTCCGAATTGGACTAGGGAAGGGGGGCGCCCCCTTCCTTCCTTCTCCTTTTCCCTTCCTCTTTTCCTATTCCATATGGGAGGTGGAATCCTACTAGGACTAGGGAGTCCTAGTAGGACTCCACACTTGGCGCGCCCCCTCCTAGGGCCGGCCTCCTCCTCCCTTGCTCCTTTATATACGGGGGCAGGGGGGCACCTCTAGACACACAAGTTGATCCTCGTGATCGTTTTCTTAGCCGTGTGCGGTGCCCCCTCCACCATAATCCTCGATAATATTGTAGCGGTGCTTAGGCGAAGCCCTGTGATGGTAGAACATCAAGATCGTCACCACGCCGTCGTGCTGATGGAACTCTACCCCGACACTGTGCTAGATCGGAGTCCGGGGATCGTCATCGAGCTGAACGTGTGCTAGAACTCGGAGGTGCCATAGTTTCGGTGCTTGATCGGTCGGGCCGTGAAGACGTACGACTACATCAACCGCGTTGTCATAACGCTTCCGCTGTCGGTCTACGAGGGTACGTAGACAACACTCTCCCCTCTCGTTGCTATGCATCACCATGATCTTGCGTGTGCGTAGGAAAATTTTGAAATTACTACTTTCCCAACATAGAGGGGGGTGAATAGGCAACTAACAATTTTTAGCTTTTCTTTACCAATTTAAACTTTGCATCAAAGTAGGTTGTCTAGATATGCAACTAGGTGAGCAACCTATATGGTGCAAAAACAATAAGTAAACATGCAAGCAAGGAATGTAACACAAGATAAGCTTGCACGAGTAAAGGGATGAGATAACCAAGAGTGGAGTCGGTGAAGACGAGGATGTGTTACCGAAGTTCCTTCCTTTTGAGGGGAAGTACGTCTCCGTTGGAGCGGTGTGGAGACACAATGCTCCCCAAGAAGCCACTAGGGACACCATATTGTCCTCATGCCCTCACACAATGCAAGATGTCGTGGTTCCACTATTGATGACTGTCGGTGTCAAAACCGGCGGATCTCGGGTAGGGGGTCCCGAACTGTGCGTCTAAGGCGGATGGTGACAGGAGGCAGGGAACACGATGTTTTACCCAGGTTCGAGCCCTCTTGATGGAGGTAAAACCCTACGTCCTGCTTGATTTATTCTTGATGATATGAGTATTACAAGAGTTGATCTACCACGAGATCGGAGAGGCTAAACCCTAGAAGCCAGCCTATGGTATGATTGTATGTTGTCCTACGGACTAAAACCCTCCGGTTTATATAGACACCGAAAAGGGCTAGGGTTACACAAAGTCGGTTACAAAGGAGGAGATATACATATCCGTATTGCCTAGCTTGCCTTCCACGCCAAGTAGAGTCCCATCCGTACACAAGACGAAGTCTTCAATCTTGTATCTTCATAGTCTAACAGTCCAGCCAAAGGATATAGTCCGGATGTCTGGAGACCCCCTAATCTCGGACTCCCTCAGTAGCCCCTGAACCAGGCTTCAATGACGATGAGTCCGGCGCGCAGTATTGTCTTCGGCATTGCAAGGCGGGTTCCTCCTCCGAATACACCATGGAAGAATTTGAATACAAGGATAGTGTCCGACCCTGCAAAATAAGTTCCACATACCACTGTAGAGAGAATAATATTTCCACAAATCTAATCTGCTGACTTGTTTTGGCAACATGACATTAAGCCAAGGCCCGGTGATTATTCGAACCGTTTTTCTTCAACCAGCTCCACACATAAGGCGAGGCGATTTCTTGACACGTCTTGTCAAAGCAGAGATCGTGTTCCCCTAATTACGGGATTCTCATCAATACGAACGTGGGTAAACCAACCGTGCCTAGGACTCCTAGATTTTAGGAAAGTCCCAAACGGCCACTAGGAGGACGCTTGATATTCGCCCTCTTTATAAAGGGACAAGGCTTTTACTTTTTTCCCTCCCGTGCTCAATCGAATCCTTCCCCCGCCTCGAGTTCTAACACCCAAAGCCCAGGTCAGGTGCTTCGGACCTTCAATCATGTCCGGATCTAGCCTTCAAGGCCGGTGGATGCCCTCCTCCGTTACGGAAGAGGATATCAAGAAGTTGAGGGAGGCCAGATACCTGACCGCCGAGGTTTCGCATCGGCTGCCTGCCCGAGGGCAGGTCGTCCCTACTCTCGAACCCAACGAGAACATTGTGTTCGTCTCCCACTTCCTCCGAGGTCTAGGCCTCACTCTGGATCCCTTCGTTAGGGGTTTGATGTTCTATTACGGGTTAGATTTACACAATCTAGCCCCGGACTACTTTCTCCACATCTCAGCATTTATTGTCGTATGTGAGGCCTTCCTCCGCATTACCCCTCACTTCGGTCTGTGGCTCAATACCTTTGACTTGAAGCCGAAGATGGTCGAGGGGCAGCATGTAGCATGCGGAGGCGCATTAATAAGCAAGATTGCTGGAGCTCCATGGCCAAAGGGTTCCTTTCTAGAGGTGTCCGGGTTATGGCAATGGGAGTGGTTTTACATCACAGCTCCCAGAAGTGCCAAGTGGGTGGCTGCCCCTGCTTTCCGCTCGGGCCCTCCACCACAACTGATGTCATGGATTAGCAGAGGGCTGAGCTGGGGTCCGGCCGAGGACGTGCCTATACTGTAGAGCCGCATTCAAGATCTCTTCGAAGGATATTTTAGTCTGGTTACGGTGGTGCAAGTCATGCTGGTTCGTCGAATCCAGCCTTGCAAACACCAGCCCCTCCGCATGTGGGAGTTCAACCCAGAAGGACCGCACACTATTCATAATTTCCTCGGCCTGATGCACGAGGAGATGTATAAATCATTCTTCGGACCCCAAATAGAGTGTCCGGATACTACCGAGGATGTGGGCCTGAGCAGCAACCGCACCGCCGACCAAGTAAGTAATCCTCTAGCCGAACACACCGTCTTTCATTTATCATGACGTCATTCTGAGAAATCGCTCTTTGACCAGGACTGGCTAACAAAGGCGAAGATGATTCGGTGTTCGGCCCCCCTTCCTGGGGGTTTGGACAATCCGGTACTGGAAAAGATGCTCGAGCTAGCACCTTGCCCGGAGCCCTCAAAGGAAGATAAAGGGGGGAATAATGAGGGCGAAAGCGGGCCCCCACCGCTACCAATTCCAACCGAGGGAATGAGCGCCTCCGCGAGGGAGGATAACAAAGGGGAAGAATCCGAGGTGCTCTTGCCCCGGGGAAGGAAGAGGACCGCCTCTGAAGATCCGAAAGCCAAAGCTTCCAAACGGGAGAAGAAATCTCCACCAGAGGGTCCGCCTCGGAGGGTGCTCTTGCCACACAAAGTCCGTGCGGAGATCAGCCCTCTAACGAGCTGTAAGTTATCGAAAAATACTTGATAGTAAAGATATTCTACCTTTCTTCCAAGGAAAATAACCGAAGCATTTATCTTGCAGTTCGGATCTCAGCCCTTCTCAGCAAAGCTCCTCTTTGGGGGATCTTCTACCAGAGATGATGGAGAGCGAAATGCCTCCCCCGGACTCCTCCGCTCAAGAAGCGGGCGACCTTGAAGTGTTGTCTCGGAGGGCCTCCCCGGATCCGATGAGGCCAGAAGATAATCCTATGGTTACCCGAAGTCCCAAGTATCCGGCTCTTGAAGAGAGCAAATAGAAGAGTCCGGCACCGTCTGGTATGCGGTCGGGCGTACTGAGGGAGCTGTTGGAGCGAGCGGCCATCTCAGAAGAACACCGTATGTTGATGGGTACGGTGATGGAAAGAATTTCGTCCGCCGAAAGCGGATTGCATGAGGCCTTTACGAGTCTACTGACGGGCTTTGAGGTACGTGAAATGATATACTTTTTGATAGTACCGCACATTTTTAAGTGTGCCCTGTGTAGATAGTAGCCCCTGAGACTCTGGTTGTCATCGAGAACGATGGCGAACAGAGGATCATAGTCCCGGGTAATAACCAAACCTCCTTCATGTGCATGTGGTTGAAGCTCTGGTGGCTAGCCGGACTAAAGAGTTTGCCGAACTAAAGCGGCAACTGGATGCGGCAGACGCCGACATCGAGCTTGTTAACAAGCGGCTTGACGAGGCACAGGGTAAGTGATGTTTTCTGGTGAATGTCACATAGGAAGAGCAGCGTAACGCCAGTATCTTTAATATGTTGTGACTGCAGATGGAGATGCCACCGTGGAGACCCTTCGGGCGGAACTTGCCCGAGCCAAGGAACAATCAAGAATTAGTAATGCGGGCGCTTTAAAGGCGGCCGAAGAGTTAAGAGCCGAAAAGGCTGCGCATTGCGAGAGCAAAGACAAAATGGCCAAGATGGCTGTAAAGTTAAAAGACACTGCCGACCGTTGCCAGTTCCTTGAAGAAGAGAACCGAGCGAAGGCGACGGACCTCGAAAAGGCCATGATGGCGGCCAAAGACACCCGCTCTGCCATGAGGGCAAAGAAGGAAGAGCTGCGTGAAGCTGGTGATATTGTGGCTGGGAAGCCCTTTTTGCTGCGGAGGAAGTTCAGAGATCCATGGTATGCCCCTCTGGGTCGGCTGTGGAGTTCGGCAGACGCATATCTGGATTTGACGGCGAGTGCTGCCGATGCGGCCGAATACTTCCGAGATCAAACAGATTGTGAAGTGGACAAGCTATTCTGGTCGCAGTTTAATGTTCCAAAGCGTCCGCTTCCACTAACTGACCAGCTTGCCGAATGGGCTGAACTCAATAGATTGTCTGGACTCGCCATGAGGTCCGTCGTAGATCATTTGTGGCCGGAAAAGCCGAAGCTGAACAACTTTTTCAGCTTAGTGCATCAGTTCCTTGGTGCGGTGCCGCGCATCAATGCGATGAAAAGGTCGGCGTGTATAGAAGGCTCGCGGATGGCCTTTGCCTGTGTCAAAGCATACTGGGCGGAGATGGATGTTGCCACTGTTGTGGTGCAAGGTTCAGCCATAGGCCGAGTGGCTGCCGAGCACTATTTTGAAGAAGTTATCGAGGGTGCTCGTTTGATAGAGGCCCAGTGCTCGAAGAATATTATGTTTGAGTGACATGTATTCCCATTGTAAAAACAATGTTTTATTGAATTTATCAAGGCTGTATTTATACTTGTGCCCAAAAGTATTGTGATGCCTCCTGTGCGGCCGTTTATGTATACATGTATATAACCTGAAAGATTGCAGTCGTCGACTTCAACCCCCACACATATAATGCGGAGGTGTTCACACTTAATCCAACGTCTTGGTCCTATTAAGGAGGTGATAGCGTAGCGAACGAGACAACCGGACTATAACGCATTAACACTGTCACTTAGCCATAGGAGTTTGACGGTGGGGCTACTATATAGCCCCTGGTGGCTCCGCACTCTCCCGAATTCGGGGTGCGTACATGCCTAGCCGGGAAACGGCCCTTCGTTAAGGCGGAGGAATTCTAACATTTCGATAGGTCATCGAGTGGTTGACTAGTCTCACGCTATATCATGATAGTCAGTTTTCGGCTTTATCTACTGAGGTGCTCGTCTGGATGAACCGGGGCACAATCGCAGTAGTTCTCCTGGTGCCGCCTTAGCCGATAGAGCGGAATGTAAGGCAGCAAAACACAAGAGCCGGGCAAACCCAACATTTGACCAAAGACATGATTCGAAGCTGATGCATATAAGGCCAAACTCGCGACGCCGAACACTCCCTAAGGTATTCGGTCTTTATGGTATAAACCGGGCCTAAACAGTGCCCTTTGTAAGAAGCCCCTAGTCCAGGTACGTGCATTATTCTGATGTGGCCACATGCCAAGACGTCAACATCCTTCTCAATAGTACTGAGAATCCAAGGGATGTGTATAAACAAGAGACAGTAAGAAAGGTTTACGCAGGGTCTTAATCTAAAAAGAATCCTTGGAACAGGTCCCTGCTGCACATCTGCGCCTGTGTCTCCATTGTGCCGTATCCTGGACGGGTGTAGCACAATGGTCATCTATAAAAGATAGGAACTTAGGTGAAAAGTTGTCATGCAAAAAGGTAGGTTTGAAGAACTATATACAATTCAAGATGAGTAAAAATTGCCACTTGTCTGCGCGCCTTGAGCCCCTTGTATTTGTAATAGGGGTGTGGCCATCAAACCTGTATGAAATACATATAGCTGCGTCGGACTCGTCTAACCGTGTCCGTAGTCTTGACGACCTATCGAATGCTTTAGTCAGTGAGGCCGTTTTAGTGTGCGGCTGCCAAGGCAGCCACACTCTCTTCGGCGCGCAGGGATCGCTCAATATTTCCATTTACTGTAATGATGCCACGTGGATGATGACCCACAAGTATAGGGGATCTATTGTAGTCCTTTCGATAAGTAAGAGTGTACCCAATGAGGAGCAGAAGGAAATGATATGCGGTTTTCAGCAAGGTATTCTCTACAAGTACTGAAATAAGTGGTAACAGATAGTTTTGTGAAAAGGTAAAGTGTAACGAGCAACAAGTAACAAAAGTAAATAAAGTGCAGCAAGGTGGCCCAATCCTTTTTGTAGCAAAGGACAAGCCAGAACAAACTCTTATAATAGGAAAAGCACTCCTGAAGACACATGGGAATATCGTCAAGCTAGTTTTCATCACGTTCATATGATTCGCGTTCGATACTTTGATAATTTGATATGTGGGTAGACTGGTGCTTGGGTGCTGTTCTTACTTGAACAAGCATCCCACTTATGATTAACCTCTATTGCAAGCATCCGCAACTACAACAAAAGTATTAAGGTAAACCTAACCATAGCATGAAACATGTGGATCCAAATCAGCCCCTTATGAAGCAACGCATAAACTAGGGTTTAAGCTTCTGTCACTCTAGCAACCCATCATCTACTTATTACTTCCCAATGCCTTCCTCTAGGCCCAAATAATGGTGAAGTGTTATGTAGTCGACGTTCACATAACACCACTAGAGGCTAGACAACATACATCTTATCAAAATATCAAACGAATACCAAATTCACATGACTACTCATAGCAAGACTTCTCCCTTGTCCTCAGGAACAAACGTAATTACTCACAAAGCATATTCATGTTCATAATCAGAGGGGTAATAATATGCATATAGGATCTGAACATATGATTTTCCACCAAATAAACCAACTAGCATCAACTACAAGGAGTAATCAACACTACTAGCAACCTACTAGCACCAATCCCGGACTTTGAGACAAGAATTGGATACAAGAGATGAACTAGGGTTTTGGAGATGAGATGGTGCTGGTGAAGATGTTGATGGAGATTGCCCTCTCCCGATGAGAGGAGCGTTGGTGATGACGATGGTGATGATTTCCCCCTCCCGGAGGGAATTATCCCCGGCAGAACAGCTCTGCCGGAGCTCTAGATTGGTTCCGCCTCGTGGCGGCGGAGTCTCGTCCCGAAAAGTTCCTTTTGATTTTTTTCTCATCGAAAGACTTCATATAGGAGAAGATGGACGTCGGAGAGCCACCAGGGGGCCCACGAGGTAGGGGGCGCGCCCTAGGGGGGCGCCCCCACCCTCGTGAGAAGGGTGTGGGCCCTCTAGCCTTCATCTTTGGCGAGGATTTTTCTTTATTTATTTTAAGATGTTCCGTGAAGTTTTAGGACTTTTGGAGTTGTGCAGAATAGGTCTCTAATATTTGCTCCTTTTCCAGCCCTGAATTCCAGCTGTCGGCATTCTGCCTCCTTATGTAAACCTTGTAAAATAAGAGAGAATAGCCATAAGTATTGTGACATAAAGTGAAATAACAGTCCATAATGCAATAAATAACGATATAAAAGCATGATGCAAAATGGACGTATCAACTCCCCCAAGCTTAGATCTCGCTTGTCCTCAAGTGAAAAGCCGATAACAATAAATATGTCCTCATGTTTAGAGGTAGAGGCGTCGATAAAAATAAAATACGGAGATGAAGGCATCATGATTATTCTCATAACAGCAGCATATATTGATTTTGTCATATGATTACTTATGTTCAAGTGATGATCTATTCACAATGCAAGAGTATAAATCATAAACCTTATTGGGCTCCGACAAACTATAATCTCAGTCATTGAAGCAATTGCAATTTATCATAACATCAGAAAGAGTCTATGTCAGAGCTAAAAAGCAAGTCCACATACTCAACTATCATTTAGTCCTTCATAATTGCTAACACTCTCGCAATACTTGTGGTTATGAAGTTTTAATCGGACACAGAGAAAGATAGGGGCTTATAGTTTGGCCCACAACCTTTTACCTCAAGGGTAATGTCAACAATAATGGTTCATGCTCCCCTACATCCAATTATATATATATATATATATATATCATGTTCTTTCCAACATGCTGAGCTTGCCAAAGGATAAAGTGAAAAAGAAAAGGTGAAGATCACCATGACTCTTGCATAAGGTAGAAGATAATAATAGAAGATAGGCCCTTCGCAGAGGGAAGCAGAGGTTGCCATGCGCTTTTATGGTTGGATGCATAAAATGTTAATGTGAAAGAACGTCACTTTATATTGCCCCTTGTGATATGAACCTTTATTATGCAGTCAGTCGCTTTTATTACTTCCACATCACAAGATCGTATAAAGCTTATTTCTCCCACACCAATCAATCATACATATTTAGAGCAATTTTTATTGCTTTGCACCGATGACAACTTACTTGAAGGATCTTACTCAATCCATAGGTAGATATGGTGGACTCTCATGGCAAAACTGGTTTAAGGGTATTTGGAAGCACAAGTAGTATTTCTACTTGGTGCTGAGAATTTGGCTAGCATGAGGGGGAAAGGCAAGCTCAACAAGTTAGAGGATCCATGACAACATACTTTATCTCAGATATAAGAAAGACATAACTCATTACGTTGTCTTCCTTGTCCAACATCAACTCTTTAACATGTCATATTTTAATGAGTGCTCCCAATCATAAAAGATGTCAATGATAATATATCTATATGTGAAAACCTCTCTTTCCTTATTACTTCCTATTAATTGCAACAATGACCAAAGCTATGTCTGCCAACTCCCAACAACTTTTAATCATCATACTCTTTATATGTGAAGTCATTACTCTCAATAAGATCAATATGAACCTTTTGTTTCTTTTTATTCTTTTTCTCTTTTCTTTTATTCACCCAAGATCATGGCCAAATAATCAAGCCCTTGACTCAACACTAATCTTTATTATATATAGCTCACGGACTTGATTACAAAGAGATATCATAAAGCAAAACTCAAAACTAGATCATGCCATAAACTTTATTCTACTAGCTCAAGATACTACTAATAGGATCGAACTAAGAAAAACGATAAAGTTAGGAGTTGTGATTGTGATACGATACGGGGAACCTCCCCCAAGCTTGGCAGTTGCCAAGGGGAGTGCCCATACCCATGTGATTATATCTCCTTGGTTGGTGAAGAAGGTGGTGGTGAAGGATAATCGCACATCGAGCGTAAGAGGTCCTCCAGCTTGCGAATAATGCCCTTGAGTGCGACAATATGCTCCTTCAACAAAATATTTTCTTGTGTGAGATACTTGTTTTGTATACGAGCTAACTCAATCATCTTGAAAGCTTCGATCTCAGTTGGGGTAAGAAGGTTATGATCAAGTTGAGGGATGTCTTTTGCTGCCGGAGCTTGATCCTCCGTGGCCTTCTTGATCCTTCATCCTTGTTGACCCTCCTGGGTTCTTCCCTCTTTAGATCTATCTTCATTAGCCAAGCATCGTTGTCACCATTGTTGGAGGAGGGAGACGACATGATGCCTAGCCTGGAAAACCCTGACAGAAAACAGCTTGAAACAAGAACAGAGGAGGTTCGCGTGATACGGGAGTCAAAACCTTCGGGAGAATATATAATGAATTTTTACCGACCAAAATACGTAACGTGCAAGAAAACGGGGTCCGGAGGGCACATGAGGTGCTCACGAGGTAGGGGGCGTGCCCAGGGGGGTAGGGCGCGCCCACCACCCTCGTGTCCTTCCCGGACTTCTACTTATTTTTCTAAATATTCCAAAACGGAGAAATATTGCCTTAAAAATTGTTTTGGAGTCGGTTTACTTACCGTACCACATACCTATTCCTTTTTGGAGTCTGAAACGCTCCAGAAAGTGTCCCTTATGTATTCCTCCGGGGTTACGGGTTCAATAATATTGGTTTCAACATTTATGGGATTACCTGAGATATAATGTTTAATTATTTGACCATTTACCACCTTCGGATTTGTCCCTTCAAATTTGTTTATTTTTATGGCACTGGAACGATAGACCTCTTCGATAACATAGGGGCCTTCCCACTTAGAGAGAAGTTTTCCTGCAAAAAATCTTAAACGGGAGTTGTATAGTAATACATAATCACCTACATTAAACTCACACTTTTGTATCCTTTTGTCATGCCATCTTTAACTTTTTCTTTAAACAACTTGGCATTTTCATAAGCTTGAGTTCTTCATTCATCAAGTGAGCTAATATCAAATAACCTCTTCTCACTGGCAAGTTTAAAATCATAGTTGAGCTATTTAATGGCCCAATATGCCTTGTGTTCTAGTTCAAGAGGTAAGTGACATGCTTTTCCATAAACCATTTTATACGGAGACATACCCGTAGGATTTTTGTATGCAGTTTTATAAGCCCATAATGCATCATCAAGTTTCTTAGACCAATTCTTTCTAGACCTATTAACAGTCTTTTGCAAAATTAATTTGAGCTCTCTATTGCTCAACTCTACTTGACCACTAGACTGTGGGTGATAAGGAGATGCAATTCTATGATTAACATCATACTTAGCAAGCATTTTACGGAAAGCACCATGAATAAAGTGTGAACCACCATCAGTCATTAAATATCTAGGGACTCCAAACCTCGGGAAAATAACTTCCTTAAGCATTTTAATAGAAGTGTTATGATCAGCACTACTAGTTGGAATAGCTTCTAACCACTTAGTAACATAATCAACAGCAACTAGAATATGTGTGTATCCATTAGAGGCAGGAAAAGGTCCCATATAATCAAAGCCCCAAACATCAAACGGTTCAATAACAAGAGAATAATCCATAGGCATTTCTTGACGTCTACTAATATTACCAATTCTTTGACATTCATCACAAGACAAGACAAACTTACGGGCATCCTTGAAGAGAGTAGGCCAATAAAAACCAGATTGCAATACCTTATGTGCCGTTCTATCTCCAGCGTGGTGTCCTCCATAAGCCTCGGAATGACACTTGCGTAGGATCTGTTCCTGTTCATGCTCGGGTACACAACGTCTAATAACACCATCTACTCCTTTATAAAGATGTGGGTCATCCCAAAAGTAATGTCTCAAGTCATAGAAAACCTTTTTCTTTTGCTGGTATGTGAAGCTAGGTGGTATAAACTTAGCAACAATAAAATTAGCATAATCAGCATACCATGGAGTACTACGAAAAGTACTTATAACATTTAATTGTTCATTAGGAAAGTCATCATTAATAGGTAGTGGGTCATCAAGAACATTCTCTAACCTAGACAAGTTGTCTGCAAAGAGGTTCTCAACTCCCTTTCTATCAACAATATGCAAATCAAATTCTTGTAGCAAAAGAACCCATCTAATAAGTCTAGGTTTAGCATCTTTCTTTTCCATAAGGTATTTAATAGCAGCATGATCAGTTTGAATAGTTACTTTAGAATCAACAATATAAGATCTGAACTTATCACAAGCAAATACAACCGCTAAAAGCTCTTTTTCAGTAGTAGCATAATTTCTTTGAGCATTGTCTAGAGTCTTACTAGCATAATGAATAACATTTAATTTCTTATCAACTCTTTGCCCTAGAACAGCACCTACAGCATAGTCAGTAGCATCACACATAATTTCAAAGGGTAAATTCCAATCAGGTGGCTGAACAACAGGTGCAGAGACTAATGCTTTCTTAAGTATTTCAAATGCTTCTACACAATCATCATCAAAGACAAATGGTATATCTTTTTGCAATAAATTAGTCAGAGGCCGAGAAATTTTTGAGAAGTCCTTAATGAACCTCCTGTAAAATCCGGCGTGACCAAGGAAACTTCTTATACCTTTGATGTCCTTGGGACATGGCATCTTTTCAATAGCATCGACCTTGGCTTTATCAACTTCAATACCTCTTTCAGAAACTTTATGCCCCAAAACAATACCTTCATTAACCATAAAGTGGCACTTTTCCCAATTCAAGACAAGATTAGTTTCTTCACATCTCTGCAAAACTCGATCAAGATTGCTCAAGCAATCATCAAAAGAGGAACCGTAGACAGAAAAATCGTCCATGAAAACCTCACAAATCTTTTCACAAAAGTCAGAGAATATAGCCATCATGCATCTTTGAAAGGTAGTAGGTGCATTACATAAACCAAAAGGCATACGTCTATAAGCAAAATACCAAAAGGGCATGTAAAAGTAGTCTTTGATTGATCTCTAGCCGACAGAGGTATTTGAGAGAAACCAGAATAACCATCTAGAAATCAATAGTGTGTATGTTTGCATAATCTTTCTAGCATTTGATCAATAAAAGGTAAGGGGTAATGATCTTTCTTAGTAGCTTTATTTAATTTGTGGAAATCAATTACCATCCTAGAACCTGTGATAATTCCTTGTGGAATCAATTCATCTTTATCATTAGGAACAACAGTAATACCTCCCTTCTTAGGGACACAATGGGCATGACTTACCAACTCACTATCAGCAATGGGATAGATTATACCTGCCTCAAGAAGCTTGAGTATTTCTTTTCTTACCACTTCTTTCATTTTAGGATTCATACATCGTTGAGGATCACGAACTGGTTTGGCATCTGCTTCCAAATTTATTTTATGTTGACATAGAGTGGAACTAATGCCCTTAAGATCATCAAGAGTATATCCAATAGCAGCACGATGCTTCTTCAGAGTTTTCAATAATCTTTCTTCTTCATGCTCTGAAAGGTTAGCACTAATAATAACAGGATATATCTTCTTTTCATGAAGATAAGCATATTTAAGATTATCAGGCAAAGGTTTAAGCTCAAACACGGGATCACCCTTGGGTGGAGGAGGATCCCCTAAAATTTCAACAGGCAAATTGTGTTGCAGAATAGGTTCCTATTTAAAGAATACTTCATCTATTTCCCTTCTTTCATTCTTGAACATATCATTTTCATGGTCTAGCAAATAGTGTTCTAAAGGATCACTAGGAGGTACGACAATAGAAGCCAGACCAATAATTTCATCCTTACTAGGTAATTCTTCCTCACGATGTTGTTTACTAAATTTAGAGAAAATAAACTCATGAACCATATCATCCAAGCCAATAGTAACAACATTCTTTTCGCAATCTATCCTAGCATTAACAGTGTTCAAGAAGGGTCTACCAAATATAATGGGACAAAAGCTATCTTGTGGAGAAGTAAGAACAAGAAAATCAGCAGGATATTTAGTTTTCCCACACAAGACTTCAACATCTCTAACAATTCCAATTGGTGAAATAGTATCTCTATTGGCAAGTTTAATTGTGACATCAATACCTTCTAACTCAGCAGGTGCAATTTCATTCTTAATTTCTTCGTATAAAGTATGCGGTATAACACTAGCACTCGCACCCATATCACATAAGCCATGATAACAATGATCTCCTATTTTAACAGAAATAACAGGCACGCCTACCACAGGTGTATGTTTATCTTTAGCACAAGGTTCAGCAATTCTAGCAGTTTCACCTTCGAACTGAATAACATGCCCATCAATATTATCAGACAAGAGATCTTTAACAATAGCAATATTAGGTTCTACTTTAACTTGCTCAGGAGGTGTATAAG
The DNA here is from genome assembly GCF_018294505.1 of Triticum aestivum. NCBI lineage: Eukaryota > Viridiplantae > Streptophyta > Magnoliopsida > Poales > Poaceae > Triticum > Triticum aestivum. The sequence goes on from NC_057794.1 coordinate 447,504,769, forward strand.
TTCTAATATTGCTTTTACGAACAACAGTTGAAGCTTTAGCATGATCCTTTATTCTAATAGGAAAGGTGGTTTCTCAACATGATATTTAAACCACATCTCCTTAGGGAGATCAACATAAGTAGCAAATGATTCACAGAAAGATTTAACACAATCAAACTTAGGTGTCATACATGACTCCTTACCTTCGTCGAGGTCCCAATCTTCAGAGTTGCATTTAATTCTATCCAATAAATTCCATCTGAATTCAATAGTCTTCATCATAAAAGATCCTGCACAAGAAGTATCGAGCATGGTGCGATTGTTTTCAGAAAGCCGAGCATAAAAACTTTGCATAATTATTTCTCTCGGGAGCTCATGATTGGGGCATGAATATAACATTGATTTAAGCCTCCCCCAAGCTTGAGCGATGCTTTCTCCTTCGCGAGGCTAGAAATTATATATATAATTGCGATCACGATGAACAAGATGCATAGGGTAATACTTTTGATGAAATTCCAACTTCAATCTTTTATAGTCCCATGATCTCATATCATCACATAGCCTATACCATATCAATGCGTCTCCCTTCAAAGATAAAGGGAAGACCTTCTTCTTAGCAACATCATCGGGTATACCTGCAAGCTTAAATAATCCACAAACTTCATCCACATATATTAAGTGCTCATTAGGATGCTTCGTTCCATCTCTTGTAAAAGGGTTAGCTAGCAGTTTTTCCATCATACCCGAAGGAAATTCAAAAGAAGTTTCATTTTCAATAGGTTCAGTGGGTTGAGGAGCAACTCTTTGCTCTACTGGACGGGGTGAAGATACCCCGAACAAGCCCCTCAGAGAATTACTTTCCATAGTAACAAGTGACAGTAAATTTCAGCACACTATATAAATTTTTCCTTACCAAATTCCACCTACCAAAGGCACTACACTCCCTGGCAACGGCGCCAGAAAAGAGTCTTGATGACCCACAAGTATAGGGGATCTATCATAGTCCTTTCGATAAGTAAGAGTGTCGAACCCAATGGGGAGCAGAAGGAAATGATAAGCGGTTTTCAGCAAGGTATTCTCTGCAAGTATTGAAATAAGTGGTAACAGATAGTTTTGTGATAAGGTAAAGTGTAACGAGCAACAAGTAACAAAAGTAAATAAAGTGCAGCAAGGTGGCCCAATCCTTTTTGTAGCAAAGGACAAGCCGGAACAAACTCTTATAATAGGAAAAGCGCCCCCGAGGACACATGGGAATATCGTCAAGCTAGTTTTCATCACGTTCATATGATTCGCGTTCGATACTTTGATAATTTGATATGTGGGTGGACCGGTGCTTGGGTGCTGTTCTTACTTGAACAAGCATCCCACTTATGATTAACCTCTATTGCAAGCATCCGCAACTACAACAAAAGTATTAAGGTAAACCTAACCATAGCATGAAACATGTGGATCCAAATCAGCCCCTTATGAAGCAACGCATAAACTAGGGTTTAAGCTTCTGTCACTCTAGCAACCCATCATCTACTTATTACTTCCCAATGCCTTCCTCTAGGCCCAAATAATGGTGAAGTGCTATGTAGTCGATGTTCACATAACACCACTAGAGGCTGGACAACATACATCGTATCAAAATATCTAACGAATACCAAATTCACATGACTACTCATAGCAAGACTTCTCCCTTGTCCTCAGGAACAAACGTAATTACTCACAAAGCATATTCATGTTCATAATCAGAGGGGTAATAATATGCATATAGGATCTGAACATATGATTTTCCACCAAATAAACCAACTAGCATCAACTACAAGGAGTAATCAACACTACTAGCAACCTACTAGCACCAATCCCGGACTTTGAGACAAGAATTGGATACAAGAGATGAACTAGGGTTTGGATATGAGATGGTGCTGGTGAAGATGTTGATGGAGATTGCCCTCTCCCGATGAGAGGAGCGTTGGTGATGATTTCCCCCTCCCGGAGGGAAGTATCCCCGACAGAACAGCTCTGTCGGAGCTCTAGATTGGTTCCGCCTCGTGGCGACGGAGTCTCGTCCCGAAAAGTTTCTTCTGATTTTTTCTCATCGAAAGACTTCATATAGGAGAAGATGGACGTCGGAGAGCCACCAGGGGGCCCACGAGGTAGGGGGCGCACCCTAGGGGGGCGCCCCCACCCTCGTGAGAAGGGTGTGGGCCCCCTGGCCTTCATCTTTGGCGAGGATTTTTCTTTATTTATTTTAAGATGTTCCGTGAAGTTTCAGGACTTTTGGAGTTACGCGGAATAGGTCTCTAATATTTTCTCCTTTTCCAGCCCCGAATTCCAGCTGCCGGCATTCTCCCTCCTTATGTAAACCTTGTAAAATAAGAGAGAATAGCCATAAGTATTGTGACATAAAGTGAAATAACAGTCCATAATGCAATAAATATCGATACAAAAGCATGATGCAAAATGGACGTATCAGTGGACCGGGCATCTTAAGCGTGAGGGAAGCGTAATGCGGTATTGGATTAAAGCGAGCGAAAGCTTCGCGTCCAAGTAGTGCTTGATAGCCACTTTGGAACGGAGCAATGTGGAAGGTCAAGTTTTCACTACGGAAGTTATCGGGGAAGCAGAATATAACCTCTAGTAGCAGGGAGCCCGTGCAATGAGCCCCTGGGCCTGGCGTTACTCTTTTAAAGGTAGTATTGCTGTGGTAAATTTTCGTTGGGTCTATCCCCATTTTGCGGACCGTGTCCTGATATATCAGGTTTAGACTGCTGCCACCATCCATCAGGACTCGTGTGAAGTGGTATCCGTCAATTATTGGATCTAATACCAAGGCAGCCCATCCTGCGCGCCGGATACTTGCCGAGTAATCCTGATGGCCGAAGGCGATCGGTTGAGACGTCCAGTGGCAGAACTCCGCGGTGATAGGCCCTTGGGCATATTTATCTAGGAGTGCCGCTTTGTTTCTCCCCTTTATCACGTGTAACACGTTTACTGTTTTGACTTCTGGTGGAAATTTCTTCTGTTCCCCAGTGCTTTGATTGCGAGGCTCATCCTCGTCTTCGCTTGGTGTATCCTGCCCCTTATGTTCGGTGTTGAGCTTGCCGGACTGCTTGAAGACCCAACATTCTCTGTGGGTATGATTTGCAGGTTTATCGGGGGTGCTGTGGATCTGACATATTTGGTCCAGAATTTTGTTTAGGCTGGACAGTTCATCTCTGGCACCTTTAGAGGGCGGCTTTTGCTGACCAAGACAAGAGCTTCTAAATCCGGTGTTTACCGCCATGCTCTTCGGGCTGTCTTCTTTATTCCAGCGCTTATTATTTTTGCTGCGTTGTGGTTTCCCGTTTCCGTTTCTAACTTCAGATGTACTTGGGTCGCTGGTGCTGCATCTGGCTAGCCAGCTGTCCTCACCCATGAAAAAGCGGGTCATGAGGCTTGTTAATGCTGCCATTGTTCTCGGCTTTTTAACCAAATTTGGAAGCAATACAAGCTAGACATCCGGCTGGAGTGGTGAGCATGATCATCTAGGACCTGAGAGCCTGGTGGGAGGCGGGCTGCTTCGCCACCATCACGGCTTTTTAGTTGGCTTCCAGGTGATGCCTCTCTTTGCTGGGCTTGTCACTGGCTCGGCCAGTGCCCTGACTAGCTATTTGTCTTCTGGTGCTCATGGGATGGTGGTTCATGTAAAAAATATCTTTCCTTATCTTAATAAAGACCGACTTCGGCCTTCCGAATACAAGCTAGACACCATATGGAACATGCAACCACATATGCCTACGCGAAGTTAAAGGAAGCACCTGGGATGGTGGTTCATTGCGAGCGAGGTCATCAACTCCAGAGCTACGTTTACCGTCTCCATCTGCTGACACTGCACCTATTATAAGGCTAAAACGTGTCTGGCATATCCGCGTATGACGCTGGAGCGACTTCTCTCTTTTCTTTTTTGCTTCTCTCATAGCAGCAGAGTCTGAAATACCTTTGCATAAAAACACAATAGTGAGAGTATGGGTGAAGTGTGTGCAGAACTAGTGCATTGTAAAAGTAGCAGATAGCAGGTGGCTGAAAAATAAATGGCAGGAGACATATGATAGCTCTACAACATTGCATGGCAAACAAATTAGATTCTACTCCGTATGATTTTGTAATATATGAGCACAGGAAATGCAGGTACTCCTCCAGCACACCACCACATGTGGTCATATCAAGATAACAGTTGACTGAAAATAAATAGGTCAGTCAATTTTTTAATGAACCGTCTGATCTATAAGGAACGGGTAGATGGCCTTCCTCTACCTCCCGCTAGTCACTGTTGACGATCTTTCTCGAACCGCCAGCTACCACGTGCCAAGACCCCTGCCTCCGCCGCCCCGCCCTCCCCTCGACCTCACACCACATCCGTGCTTGGCAGCGCCCCCAGGCCATCCCTTTAATCCCGGCCGACCTCTAGATCGGGCGCCAGTAGCTCTAGGCCCCACACGCCCCTAAGATAAACACCGAGGCACTGCTTCCTCGGTGTAATAGGTGGACTAGCGCCTGTTACGCCCAGGAATGGTTCCGTTAATTGGGAATCAACTGACTAGGAATTGAAATTCAGGGGGGGCGACGGACCTCTAGCTAAGGTGAAATAGTATATGAGGAGAAACCTTGTGCATCGCAAGTTACTAGGAATATCTGGTATCAAGAAGAAGCGGTCAACTAGTGTCTTCTGTGGGATGAATACCATGCAAGCAGACACATAAGATTTGCACGAATAAGGGAAGAGGAGTACCATTTTTGGTTGTCGGTGTGGTCGCCTCCACATGTCGGACCGATCTTCTTCTTTTTGCCAGGGAAACCGATGTTCTGGAGGAGGGTGCAGGCTTGGACGAACCCATGGCCAAATTTTTGACTGTGTTGCCATGGCCGTATGTCAGCGGAGGGGAAGCAGATCCGAGGCGGCGAAGGACGGCGTAGCAGGAACTACTCCGGTGCGGTGGAGGGTGGCGAAGTTGGAGCGGCAGCGGTGAGGCGCAGGACGATGTGGTTGAACTGGCTCAGGTACGGACGGCTCGGCCTCGGCTTCAACTACTAGCCGTGGAGGGCATTGTGGTTGAGGTGGCGGTCGACGACGACGTTGGGGTATCGGCTCTGGCGTGATGGAGAAGGGCGGCGGTTGATGGGTGGAATGGGGTGGCAGACGAAGGACGCCGTGATTTTGCCGTTGGTGGAGAGGTAGTTTTTGTGCCCATGGAGTACGAATGGGGAATCGGATGGGTGGGCGGGGGGGGGGGGGGGGGGGGGGGAGAACCATGTTTCGGTCTGGGACGCGCTTGTTTTTGGCTTTTTTGAACAGAAGATGGGACGCGCTTGTTGATGTCTACTACACAACCTTCTTCTTGTAGACGTTGTTGGGCCTCCAAGTGCAGAGGTTTGTAGGACAGTAGCAAATTTCCCTCAAGTGGATGACCTAAGGTTTATCAATCCGTAGGAGGCGTAGGATGAAGATGGTCTCTCTCAAGCAACCCTGCAACCAAATAACAAAGAGTCTCTTTTGTCCCCAACACACCCAATACAATGGTAAATTGTATAGGTGCACTAGGTCGGCGAAGAGATGGTGATACAAGTGCAATATGGATGGTAGATATAGGTTTTTGTAATCTGAAAATCTAAAAACAGCAAGGTAACTAATGATAAAAGTGAGCGTAAACGGTATTGCAATGCTAGTAATCAAGGCCTAGGGTTCATACTTTCACTAGTGCAAGTTCTCTCAACAATAATAACATAATTGGATCATATAACTATCCCTCAACATGCAACAAAGAGTCACTCCAAAGTCACTAATAGCGGAGAACAAACAAAGAGATTATGGTAGGGTACGAAACCACCTCAAAGTTATCCTTTCTGATCGATCTATTCAAGATTCCGTAGTAAAATAACATGAAGCTATTCTTTCTGTTCGATCTATCATAGGGTTCGTACTAGAATAACACCTTAAGACACAAATGAACCAAAACCCTAATGTCACCTAGATACTCCAATGTCACCTCAAGTATCCGTGGGTATGATTATACGATATGCATCACACAATCTCAGATTCATCTATTCAAACCAACACAAAGTACTTCAAAGAGTGCCCCAAAGATTCTACCGGAGAGTCAAGACGAAAATGTGTGCCAACCCCTATGCATAGGTTCATGGGCGGAACCCGCAAGTTGATCACCAAAACATACATCAAGTGGATCGATATAATACCCCATTGTCACCACGGGTATCCCACGCAAGACATACATCAAGTGTTCTCAAATCCTTAAAGACTCAATCCGATAAGATAACTTCAAAGGGAGAACTCAATTCATTACAAGAGAGTAGAGGGGGAGAAACATCATAAGATCCAGCTATAATAGCAAAGCTCGCGATACATCAAGATCGTGCCACCTCAAGAACACGAGAGAGAGAGAGAGAGATCAAACACATAGGTACTGGTACATACCCTCAGCCCTGAGGGAGAACTACTCCCTCCTCGTCATGGAGAGCACCAGGATGATGAAGATGGCCACCGGAGAGGGATTCCCCCCCTTCGGCAGGGTGCCAGAATGGGTCTAGATTGGTTTTCGATGGCTACGGAGGCTTCTGGCGGTGGAACTCCCGATCTATTGTGCTCCCTAAAGTTTTAGGGTATATGGGTATATATGGGAGGAAGAAGTACGTCAGTGGACCTCCGGGTTGTCCACGAGGCAGGGGGCACGCCCAGGGGGGTGGGTGCGCCCCCACCCTCGTGGGAAGCCCATGACTCTCCTGGTCCAACTCCAATACTCCGTGGGCCTCTTCTTTTTCAAAAATAAGTTCCGTGAAGTTTCAGATCAATTGGACTCTGTTTGATTTTCCTTTTCTGCGATACTCTAAAACAAGGAGAAAACAGAAACTGGCACTGGGCTCTAGGTCAATAGGTTAGTCCCAAAAATCATATAAAATAGCATATAAATGCATACAAAACATCCAAGGTTGATAATATAATAGCATGGAACAATAAAAAAATATAGATAAGTTGGAGACGTACCAGCATCCCCAAGCATAATTCCTGCTCGTCCTCGAGTAGGTAAATGATAAAAACAGAATTTTTGATGTGGAATGCTACCTAACATATTTATCCATGTAGTTCTCTTTATTGTGGCAAGAATATTCAGATCCATAAGATTCAAGACAAAAGTTTAATATTAACATAAAAATAATAATACTTCAAGCATACTAACCAAGTAATCATGTCTTCTCAAAATAACATGGCCAAAGAAAGTTATCCCTACAAAATCATATAGTCTGGCTATGCTCTATCTTCACCACACAAAATATTTAAATCATGCACAACCCCGATGACAAGCCAAGCAATTGTTTCATACTTTTGATGTTCTCAAACTTTTTCAATATTCATGCAATACATGAGCGTGAGCCATGTACATAGCACTATAGGTGGAATAGAATGGTGGTTGTGGAGAAGACAAAAAGAAGATAGTCTCACATCAACTAGGCGTATCAACGGGCTATGGAGATGCCCATCAATATATATCAATATGAGTGAGTAGGGATTGCCATGCAATGGATGCACTAGAGCTATAAGTGTACTAAATCTCAAAAAGAAACTAAGTGGGTGTGCATCCAATTTGCTTGCTCACGAAGACCTAGGGCATTTTGAGGAAGCCCATCATTGGAATATACAAGCCAAGTTCTATAGTGAAAGATTCCCACTAGTATATGAAAGTGACAACATAGGAGACTCTCTATCATGAAGATTATGGTGCTACTTTGAAGCACAAGTGTGGTAAAAGGATAGTAGCATTGTCCCTTCTCTCTTTTTCTCTCATTTTTTTATTTTTTTATTATTTTGTGCCTTCTCTTTTTTATGGCCTCTTTTTTTATTTGGGCTTCTTTGGCCTTTTTTTTGTCCAGAGTCTCATCCCGACTTGTGGGGGAATCATAGTCTCCATCATCCTTTCCTCACTGGGAGAATGCTCTAATAATGATGATCATCACACTTTTATTTTCTTACAACTCAAGAACTACAACTCTATACTTAGGAAAATATATGACTCTATATGAATGCCTCCAGCGGTGTACCGGGATGTGCAATGACTCATGAGTGACATTTATGAAAGAATTACGAATGGTGGCTTTGCCACAAATACGATGTCAACTACATGATCATGCAAAGCAGTATGACAATGATAGAGTGTGTCATAATAAGAGGAATGGTGGAAAGTTGCATGGCAATATATCTCGGAATGGCTATGGAAACACCATAATAGGTAGGTATGGTGACTGTTTTGAGGAAGGTATATGGTGGGTTTAAGGTACCGGCGAAAGTTGCGCGGTACTAGAGAGGCTAGCAATGGTGGAAGGGTGAGAGTGCGTATAATCCATGGACTCAACATTAGTCATAAAGAACTCACATACTTATTGCAAAAATCTATTAGTTATCGAAACAAAGTACTATGTGCATGCTCCTAGGGGGATAGATTGGTAGGAAAAGACCATCGCTCATCCCCGATCGCCACTCATAAGGAAGACAATCAATAAATAAATCATGCTCCGACTTCATCACATAACGGTTCATCATACGTGCATGCTACGGGAATCACAAACTTTAACACAAGTATCTCTCAAATCCACAACTACTCAACTAGCATGACTCTAATATCACCATATCCATATCTCAAAACAATCATAAGGAATCAAACTTCTCATAGTATTCAATGCACTTTATATGAAAGTTTTTATTATATCCCACTTGGATGCCTATCATATTAGGACTAAATTCATAACCAAAGCAAGTTACCATGTTGTTTAGGACTCTCAAAATAATATAAGTGACGCATGAGAGTTCATCTATTTTTATTAAATAAAACCACCACCGTGCTCTAAAAATATATAAGTGAAGCACTAGAGCAACAACAAACTACTCCGAAAGATATAAGTGAAGATTAATGAGTAGTCGAATAATCATGCAACTATATGAAGACTCTCTAACATTTAAGAATTTCAGATCTTGGTATTTTATTCAAGCAGCAATCAAAACTAAATAAAATAAAATGATGCTCCAAGCAAAACACATATCATGTGGTAAATAAAAATATAGCTCCAAGTAAAGTTACCGATGAATGAAGACGAAAGAGGGGATGCCTTCCAGGGCATCCCCAAGCTTAGGCTTTTTGGTGTCCTTGAATATTACCTTGGGGTGCCTTGGGAATCCCCAAGATTAGGCTCTTGCCACTCCTTATTCCATAGTCCATCGAATCTTTACCCAAAACTTGAAAACTTCACAACACAAAACTTAACAGAAAACTCATAAGCTCCGTTAGCGAAAGAAAACAAAACACCACTTCAAGGTACTGTAATTAAATCATTATTTATTTATATTGGTGTTAAACCTACTGTATTCCAACTTCTCTATGGTTCATACCCTCTGATACTACTCATAGATTCATCAAAATAAGCAAACAACACATAGAAAACAGAATCTGTCAAAAACAGAACAGTCTGTAGTAATCTGTATCTAACGCAAGTTCTGGAACCCCAAAAATTCTAAAATAAATTGCTGGAAGTGAGGAATTTATCTATTAATCATCTTCAAAAAGAATTAACTAAATAGCACTTTCCAAATAAAAATGGCAGCAATTCTCGTGAGCGCCAAAGTTTCTGTTTTTTACAGCAAGATCAACAAGACTTTTCCCAAGTCTTCCCAATGGTTCTACTTGGCACAAACACTAATTAAAACATAAAAACTCAATAATAACAGAGGCTATATAAATTATTTATTGCTAAACAGGGCAAAAATTAAGGAATAAAAATAAAATTGGGTTGCCTCCCAACAAGCGCTATCATTTAACGCCCCTAGCTCGGCATGATGATTTCAACAATGCTCAAATAAAAGATAAGAATTGTAACATAAAGGGAGCATGAAGAATATGACTAGAACATTTAAGTCTAACCCATTTCCTATGCATAGGGATTTTGTGAGCAAACAACTTGTGGGAACAAGAATCAACTTGCATAGGAGGGTAAAACAAGCATAACTTCAAAACTTTAAGCACATAGAGAGGAAACTTGATATTATTGCAATTCCTACAAGCATATATTCCTCCCTCATAATAATTTTCAGTAGCATCATGAATGAATTCAACAATATAACTAGCACCTAAAGCATTCTTTTCATGATCTACAAGCATAGAAATTTTATTACTCTCCGCACAAGCAAAATTCTTCTCATGAATAATAGTGGGAGCAAACTCAACAAAATAATTATCATGTGAGGCATAATCCAATTGAAAACTAAAATCATGATGACAAGTTTCATGGATATCATTATTCTTTATAGCATACAAGTCATCAATATAATCATCATAGATAGTAACGTTGTTCTCATAATCAATTGGAACCTCTTCCGGAATAGTGGATTCATCAAAAAATAAAGTCATGACCTCTCCAAATCCACTTTCATCAATATAATCATCATAAATAGGAGGCATGCTTTCATCATAATAAATTTGCTCATCAAAACCCGGGGGACAAAAAATATCATCTTCGTCAAACATAGCTTCCCCAAGCTTGTGGTTTTGCATATCATTAGCATCATGGATATTCAAGGAATTCATACTAACAACATTGCAATCATACTCATCATTCAAATATTTAGTGCCAAACATTTTAATGCATTCTTCTTCTAACAATTTGACACAATTTTCCTTTCCATCATACTCACGAAAGATATTAGAAAGATGAAGCGTATGAGGCAAACTCAATTCCTTTTTTTAGTTTTATTTTATAAACTAAACTAGTTCTAAAACAAGAAACAAAAAGATTCGATTGCAAGATCTAAAGATATACCTTCAAGCGCTAACCTCCCCGGCAACGGCGCCAGAAAAGAGCTTGATGTCTACTACACAACCTTCTTCTTGTAGACTTTGTTGGGCCTCCAAGTGCAGAGGTTTGTAGGACAATAGCAAATTTCCCTCAAGTGGATGACCTAAGGTTTATCAATCCGTAGGAGGCATAGGATGAAGTTGGTCTCTCTCAAGCAACCCTGCAACCAAATAACAAAGAGTCTCTTGTGTCCCCAACACACCCAATACAATGGTAAATTGTATAGGTGCACTACTTCGGCGAAGAGATGGTGATACAAGTGCAATATGGATGGTAGATATAGGTTTTTGTAATCTGAAAATATAAAAACAGCAAGGTAACTAATGATAAAAGTGAGCGTAAACGGTATTGCAATGCTAGTAAACAAGGCCTAGGGTTCATACTTTCACTAGTGCAAGTTCTCTCAACAATAATAACATAATTGGATCATATAACTATCCCTCAACATGCAACAAAGAGTCACTCCAAAGTCACTAATAGCGGAGAACAAACGAAGAGATTATGGTAGGGTACGAAACCACCTCAAAGTTATCCTTTCTGATCGATCTATTCAAGAGTCCGTAGTAAAATAACATGAAGCTATTCTTTCCGTTCGATCTATCATAGAGTTCGTACTAGAATAACACCTTAAGACACAAATGAACCAAAACCCTAATGTCACCTAGATACTCCAATGTCACCTCAAGTATCCGTGGGTATGATTATACGATATGCATCACACAATCTCAGATTCATCTATTCAATCCAACACAAAGTACTTCAAAGAGTGCCCCAAAGATTCTAACGGAGAGTCAAGAAGAAAACGTGTGCCAACCCCTATGCATAGGTTCATGGGCGGAACCCACAAGGTGATGACCAAAACATACATCAAGTGGATCAATAGAATAACCCATTGTCACCACGGGTATCCCACGCAAGACATACATCAAGTGTTCTCAAATCCTTAAAGACCCAATCCAATAAGACAACTTTAAAGGGAAAACTCAATTCATTACAGGAGAGCAGAGGGGGAGTAACATCATAAGATCCAACTATAATAGCAAAACTCATGATACATCAAGATCGTACCACCTCAAGAACACGAGAGAGAGAGAGATCAAACACATAGCTACTGGTACATACCCTCAGCCCCGAGGGAGAACTACTCCCTCCTCGCCATGGAGAGCACCAAGATGATGAAGATGGCCACCAGAGAGGGATTCCCCCCTCCGGCAGGGTGCCGAAACGGGTCTAGATTGGTTTTCGGTGGCTACGGAGGCTTCTGGTGGTGGAACTCCCGATCTATTGTGCTCCACGAAGTTTTTAGGGTATATGGGTATATATGGGAGGAAGAAGTACGTCGGTGGACCTCCGGGTTGTCCACGAGGCAGGGGGGTGCGCCCAGAGGGGTGGGCGCGCCCCCCACCCTTGTGGGCAGCCCGGGACTCTCTTGGTCCAACTCCGATACTCCATGGGCCTCTTCTGGTCCAAAAATAAGTTCCGTGAAGTTTCAGGTCAATTGGACTCCATTTGATTTTCCTTTTCTGCGATACTCCAAAACAAGGAAAAAACAAAAACTGGCACTGGGCTCTAGGTTAATAGGTTAGTCCCAAAAATCATATAAAATAGCATATAAATGTATATAAAACATCCAAGGTTGATAATATAATAGCATGGAACAATAAAAAATTATAGGTACGTTGGAGATGTATCACTTGTTTGAAATTTGGGGAAAGTACAAACTTTGCCCCCCTCTTAAATTTTGAACCTACTGCGGGTCGGGGGTAGGATGGTAATCCCAGGTGTCCCAAATAGTGGGCGGGAGCGATTTCGGCCGCGCGCATGTGTGCTTAGGCGACCATTGTGTATGAATGTTTTTCGGAGGCGGTTGCGTGGCATCTAGATGAAGCTACAAACCTACCCCGGTTTAGACCTTTGGACGTTGGGCCGGTAGGTTTCACGGGTCGGAGTTATTAGAAAAGTAATTTCCTTGTACTACCAAACATTGGTCTCACGCGGTCTCGGGCGAGTAGAGGCTCTTTTGGCGCTTCGTTCGAAATTTTGAAACACAAGCATTCACGTTTAGAGTACTCTTGAACTTTGAGGATTGACCTAAATAGACAACGTTAAATTTGACCTTGTATGTTTGAAAACCTCATTAAATTATCCGCTTCTTTTTGAAATTTTGACACTTGAAAATCCTATAACTATGATTATTTTGGAATGGAGGAGCTAAATTAGAATCTATTTTGTACACGACTACATATGCTATTATGTACAAAATAAGAGCAAAGATTGGTGCCCCCATAATTTAGGTATGATTTACAAATGCCATGATATCAAATTCAAATAATTGAATGGACTTCATGTTGAATTTGATTTTTTAAACCACCTTAAGTTGAATTCAAATGTATGCTAGTTCATAGGTAGCTATTTATAGTGTTCATTGTGTAACTTTCGTATGTATAATGTGCTTTACACACACAACATGAACTATACTCACGTTTATATTCAATTGCTAAAGTGATGCATTGTCTGGAGTTCAAAAATACTAACTATGTGGATCAATTGTGTTGAATAATAACATAGACATGCTCAAATTCGATAGAATCTAGATGTTTGATGGATCAATGACCGTTCCTTATGTGAATTGCAAATATCATGATCCCATCCTAATATTTGGATACAATTTATATCTTTAATCAATGTGTACAACAGTCTTGTACGTGTAGTTTCACTCTCCATCGGTGGTCTCTCACACATGCTCACACACTCTCTCCCGAGGTGTCTTTTAATACGTCTCCAACATATCTATAATTTTTTATTGTTCCATGCTATTATATTATCAACCTTGGATATTTTATATGCATTAATATGCTATTTTATATGATTTTTGGGACTAACCTATTAACCTAGAGCCCAGTGCCAGTTTCTATTTTTTTCCTTGTTTTTTAGTATCGCAGAAAAGGAAAATCAAACGGAGTCCAATTGACCTGAAACTTCACGGAGCTCATTTTTGGACCAGAAGAAGCCCACGGAGTACCGGAGGTGGGCCAGAAGAGTCCCGAGGCCACCACGAGGGTGGGGGGCGCGCACTACCCCCTGGGCGCGCCCCCTGCCTCGTGGCCCCCCTGACCGACTTCTTTCGCCTATATATATCAACATACCCTAGAAACTTCGCACAGCAGAATAGATCGAGAGTTCCGCCGCCAGAAGCCTCGGTAGCCACCGTAAACCAATCTAGACCCGTTCTGGCACCCTGCCGGAGGGGGATCCCTCTCCGGTGGCCATCTTCGTCATCCCGGCGCTCTCCATGACGAGGAGGGAGTTGTTCTCCCTCGGGGCTGAGCGTATGTACTAGTAGCTATGTGTTTGATCTCTCTCTCTCTCTCTCGTGTTCTTGAGGTGGTACGATCTTGATGTATCGCGAGCTTTGCTATTATAGTTGGATCTTATGATGTTTCTCCCCCTCTACTCTCTTGTGATGGATTGAGTTTTCCCTTTGAAGTTATCTTATCGGATTGAGTCTTTAAGGATTTGAGAACACTTGATGTATGTCTTGCGCGTGCTTATCTGTGGTGACAATGGGATATCATGTGATCCACTTGATGTATGTTTTGGTGATCAACTTGCGAGTTCCGTGACCTCGTCAACTTATGCATAGGGGTTGGCACACGTTTTCGTCTTGACTCTCCGGTAGAAACTTTGGGGCACTCTTTGAAGTTCTTTGTGTTGGTTGAATAGATGAATCTGAGATTGTGTGATGCATATCGTATAATCATACCCACAGATACTTGAGGTGACATTGGAGTATCTAGGTGACATTAGGGTTTTGGTTGATTTGTGTCTTAAGGTGTTATTCTAGTACGGACTCTATGATATATTGAACGGAAAGAATAGCTTCGTGTTATTTTACTACGGACTCTTGAATAGATCGATCAGAAAGGATAACTTTGAGGTGGTTTTGTACCCTACCATAATCTCTTCATTTGTTGTCCGCTATTAGTGACTTTGGAGTGACTCTTCGTTGCGTGTTGATGGATAGTTATATGATCCAATTATGTTATTATTGTTGAGAGAACTTGCACTAGTGAAAGTATGAACCCTAGGCCTTGTTTCAACGCATTGCAATACCGTTTACGCTTACTTTTACCACTTGCTACCTTGCTGTTTTTATATTTTCAGATTACAAAAACCATTATCTACTATCCATATTGCACTTGTATCACCATCTCTTCGCCGAACTAGTGCACCTATACAATTTACCATTGTATTGGGTGTGTTGGGGACACAAGAGACTCTTTGTTATTTGGTTGCAGGGTTGCTTGAGAGAGACCATCTTCATCCTACGCCTCCTACGGATTGATAAACCTTAGGTCATCCACTTGAGGGAAATTTGCTACTGTCCTACAAACCTCTACACTTGGAGGCCCAACAATGTTTACAATAAGAAGGTTGTGTAGTAGACACCATCTTTCTCGCACACATGCTCTCGATATAACCCTCCCTCCCTCTCGTAACCATTTACGATTGTTTTCACTAACCTTTATCACAAGCACTCTTCCTCTCTCAAGCATACACATGCACAATCCCCATCGACCCTTTCTATATACATAGACCTGCCTATGTGTCTCATGTATGCACATTATCTTTAGGCTTGTTTCTCACGCATTGTCTCACACCTCTCTTCCTAATCGATGAGTATGATTCTAACAGAGCATTCTGTAGGATGCCCCTTAAAGTTAGGTTGGATGAATAGTAATATTAGAGATAAAGGGGTTACCTTACTCCGAGAACCTAGGGTTACAAATCCTAGCCGGCTTTGTCAGTGGACATAGAGTCCTTCACAATTATGCTATCTTTGTCTTGTACGACTAGCTATCCATGGGTCTCCCTAAATGCGTCACGGGCCGACCAATGTGGCGTAGGACGGAACCGAATCAAGGGCCTCACCTCGACCCACCGGACCTCACGCTGTGACACACCCTCTTCCCCCACGTCTCGTTATCTTCTCACACCCAGACATACCAACACAGACAACACACAAAAAAAAATTCTCCTGGTGCCTCTATCCACTCCCCCTAGCATATACACACTCAAGGGAATCTCTTGCCGTGACGTCATATTCGTCTCTCTCTCTCTAGACCACTCTCATTTCTTGTGCTATGTCTCCCACGCCCCTCCCCCTGTCGGCTCCTCTATCCATGCCTCTCTCGAATAAGTAATACACACACATACCTCTCTAGGCCCTGCCAAATGCATCAACTACACATTCACACATGTTACATCACATACCCCATTGATCTAAAAAGCCCTCTCTTCACGTTTATTTCGCATACAACATTCCTTTTGAATAAAGTGTGGCCAAAAAAATACTTTAGAATTTCTACATATATACAACATTACAAAGTTATATGGAGGAGTATGAACGCTTGCATTGCATGGTGCCCACAATGATATTTATTCCGCACTGTGAATTTGTATATTTTTATACTATATATAAAGTTAGTCATAATAAAGAGAAACGAAGAGCATCTCTCTCTCCATGGCATACACCCCCTCTACACCCCTTTCACGTACGCACACAAACTATCTCCAGGTCCTCTAAAAGGAAGCCCCCAGCACATTCACACATGTTTCATCTTTCTCTCGCGATATATACGGTGACGATCATTGTATTTGAAGCGAAAGCACGATACGTACATTGGACTTCAGAATGCACTCATTACGGTCACCATTTACGCTTCGTGGTTATTATACAGTCACGGGCTCACCGTACAACTCTGTATTTGCTCAAGACATGACTAGTTGACCAGTTAAACGTTCCACGTGGCACCTCTAGTGTTGCATCACATTATCTCACTACCATCGGGCCCATCTATCGGCTTGTATCTACTCTACATCTACACTCTTATAAAATAGTAGCAAGATGCCCATGCGTTGCATGGAACATCAAGATGCATTTGTATGAGTAGTTTATCTTGTGGGAGAAAAGGATGAACAAGGGAAGGCCTTATTTGCAAGCTAGTGTGGAGAGGGGTGTGGGTATCTTTTTGCAAAATTGCCATAGTTTCCTACCTATCCGTCAGATATAGATTAGATGGCCTATATTGCAGCATGGCAGGTGCTACCTCTTGAGCACTACGTTGGTTTTCCCTTGAAGAGGAAAGGGTGATGCTGTAAAGTAGCGTAAGTATTTCCCTCAGTTTTTGAGAACCAAGGTATCAATCCAGTAGGAGATCAGGCTCAAGTCCCACGCACCTACACAAACAAATAAGAACCTCGCAACGAACGCGATAAAGGGGTTGTCAATCCCTTCACGGTCACTTATGAGAGTGAGATCTGATAGATATGATAAGATAATATTTTTTGGTATTTTTATGATAAAGATAAATAAAGATGCAAAGTAAAATAAATGGCAATAGAAATAACTAAGTATTGGAAGATTAATATGATAGAAGATAGACCCGGGGGCCATAGGTTTCACTAGTGGCTTCTCTCAAGAGCATAAGTATTACGGTGGGTAAACAAATTACTGTCGAGCAATTGATAGAATTGAGCATAGTTATGAGAATATCTAGGTATGATCATGTATATAGGCATCATGTCCGCGACAAGTAGACCGAAACGATTCTGCATCTACTACTATTACTCCACACATCGACCGCTATCCATCATGCATCTAGAATATTAAGTTCATAAGAACAGAGTAATGCTTTAAGTAAGATGACATGATGTAGAGGGATAAACTCATGCAATATGATATAAACCCCATCTTTTTATCCTCGATGGCAACAATACAATACATTTCGGTTCCTTTTCTGTCACTGGGATCGAGCACCGCAAGATTGAACCCAAAGCTAAGCACTTCTCCCATTGCAAGAAAGATCAATCTAGTAGGCCAAACCAAACTGATAATTCGAAGAGACTTGCAAAGATAAACCAATCATACATAAAATAATTCAGAGGAGAATCAAATATTGTTCATAGATAATCTGGATCATAAACCACAATTCATCGGATCTCGACAAACACACCGCAAAAGAAGATTAAATCGAATAGATCTCCAAGAAGATCGAGAAGAACTTTGTATTGAGATCCAAAGAGAGAGAAGAAGACATCTAGCTAATAACTATGGACTCGAAGGTCCGAAGTAAACTACTCACACATCACCGGAGAGGCCATGGAGTTGATGTAGAGGCCCTCCATGATCGATGCCCCCTCCGGTGGAGCTCCGGAAAAGGCCCCAAGATGGGATCTCTCGGGTACAGAAGGTTGGGATGGTGGAATTAGGTTTTCATGGTGCTCCTGGATGTTTTGGGGGTACGTGGATATATATAGGAGGAAGAAGTATGTCGGTGGAGCAACAGAGGGCCCACGAGGGTGGAGGGCACGCCCAGGGGGGTAGGCGCACCTCCCTGCCTCGTGACTTCCTCCGTTGTTTCTTGACACCCAGTCAAAGCCTCTTGGATCATGTTCGTTGAGAAAATCACGTACCCGAAGGTTTCATTACGTTTGGACTCCGTTTGATATTCCTTTTCTTCGAAACTCTAAAATAGGCAAAAAACAGCAATTTGGGTTGGGCCTCCGATTAGTAGGCTACTCCCAAAAATGATATAAAAGTGTAAAATAGAGCCCATTAACATCCAAAATAGACAATATAATAGCATGGAGCAATCAAAAATTATAGATACATTGGAGACGTATCAAGCATCCCCAAGATTAATTCCTGCTCGTCCTCGAGTAGGTAAATGATAAAAACAGAATTTTTGATATGGAATGCTTTCTAACATATTTCTCAATGTAATTTTTCTTTATTGTGGCATGAATGTTCAGATCCATAAGATTCAAGAAAAAAGTTTAACATTGACATAAAAATAATAATACTTCAAGCATACTAGCTAAGCAATTATGTCTTCTCAAAATAAGATGGCCAAAGAAAGTTATCCCTACAAAATCATATAGTCTGGCTATGCTCTATCTTCACAACACAAAATATTTAAATCATGCACAACCCCAATGACAAGCCAAGCAATTGTTTCATACTTTTGATGTTCTCAAACCTTTTCAATCTTCACGCAATATATGAGCGTGAGCCATGGATATAGCACTATATGGTGGAATAGAATGGTGGTTGTGGAGAAGACAAAAATGAGAAGATAGTCTCGCATCAACTAGGCGTATCAACGGGCTATGGAGATGCCCATCAATAGATATAGATGCGAGTGAGTAGGGATTGCCATGCAACAGATGCACTAGAGCTATAAGTATATGAAAGCTCAACAAAAGAAACTAAGTGGGTGTGCATCCAACTTGCTTGGTCATGAAGACCTAGGGCAATTTGAGGAAGCCCATCATTGTAATATACAAGCCAAGTTCTATAATGAAAAATTCCCACTAGTATATGAAAGTGATATCATAGGAGACTCTCTATCATGAAGATCATGGTGCTACTTTGAAGCACAAGTGTGGAAAAAGGATAGTAGCATTGTCCCTTCTCTCTTTTTTCTCTCATTTTTTTCTTTGGGCCTTTTTTGGCCTCTTTTCTTTTCTTTTTTTTGTCCGGAGTCTCATCCCGACTTGTGGGGGAATCATAGTCTCCATCATCCTTTCCTCACAGGGACAATGCTCTAATAATGATGATCATCACATTTTATTTACTTACAACTCAAAAATTACAACTCGATACTTAGAACAAAATATAACTCTATGTGAATGCCCCCGGCGGTGTACCGGGATGTGCAATGATGCATGAGTTACATATATGAAAATTATGAACGGTGGCTTTGCCACAAATACGATGTCAACTACATGATCATGCAAGCAATATGACAATGATGAAGTGTGTCATAATAACGGAACGATGGAAAGTTGCATGGCAATATATCTCGGAATGGCTATGGAAATGCCATAATAGGTAGGTATGGTGGCTGTTTTGAGGAAGGTATATGGTGGGTTTATGGTACCGGCGAAAGTTGCACGATACTAGAGAGGCTAGCAATGGTGGAAGGGTGAGAGTGCGTATAATCCATGGACTCAACATTAGTCATAAATAACTCACATACTTATTGCAAAAATCTATTAGTTATCGAAACAAAGTATTACAAGCATGCTCCTAGGGGGATAGATTGGTAGGAAAAGACCACCCCTCGTCCCCGACCGCCACTCATAAGGAAGATAATCAATACATAAATCATGCTCTGACTACATCACATAACGGTTCACCATACGTGCATGCTACGGGAATCACAAACTTTAACACAAGTATTTCTCAAATTCACAACTACTCAACTAGCACGACTCTAATATCACCATCTCCATATCTCAAAACAATTATCAAGTATCAAACTTCTCATAGTATTCAATGAACTTGTATGAAAGTTTTTATTATTGCCATGTTGTTCTAAAGGACTCTCAAAATAATATAAGTGAAGCATGATAGATCAATTATTTATATAAAATAAAACCACCACCGTGCTCTAAAAGATATAAGTGAAGCACTAGAGCAAAAACTATATAGCTCAAAAGATATAAGTGAAGCACATAGAGTATTCTAATAAATTTCCAATCATGTGAGTCTCTCTCAAAAGGTGTGTACAGCAAGGATTATTGTGGTAAACTAAAAGGCAAATACTCAAATCATACAAGACTCTCCAAGAAAAACACATATCATGTGCTGAATAAAAATGTAGCTCCAAGTAAAGTTACCGATAGACGAAGACAAAAGAGGGGATGCCTTCCGGGGCATCCCCAAGCTTAGGCTTTTTGGTGTCCTTGAATTTTACCTTGGGGTGCCATGGGCATACCCAAGCTTATGCTCTTCCCACTCCTTGTTCCATAATCCATCAAATCTTTACCCAAAACTTGAAAAGTTCACAACACAAAACTCAAAATAGAATCGTGAGCTCCGTTAGCGAAAGAAAACAAAACACTACTTCAAGGTACTGTAATTAACTCATTCTTGATTTATATTGGTGTTAAACCTGTTGTATTCCAACTTCTCTATGGTTTATAAACTCTTTTAATAGCCATAGATTCATCAAAATAAGCAAACAACACACGAAAAACAGAATCTGTCAAAAACAGAACAGTATGTAGTAATCTGTAGCTAACGCAAACTTATGGAACCCCAAAAATTCTAATATAAATTTCTGGACGTGAGGAATTTATATATTAATCATATGCAGAAATAATTAACTAAATATCACTTTCCAAATAAAAATGGAAGCAATTCTCGTGAGCGCTAAAGTTTCTGTTTTTTACAGCAAGATCAAAAAGACTTTCCCCAAGTCTTCCCAACGGTTCTACTTGGCACAAACACTAATTAAACACAAAAAACACAACCAAAACATAGGCTAGATAAATTATTTATTACTAAACATGAGAAAAAAGCAAGGAATAAAAATAAAATTGGGTTGCCTCCCAACAAGCGCTATCGTTTAACGCCCCTAGCTAGGCATAAAATCGAAGATAGATCTAGGTATTGCCATCTTTGGTAGGCAATCCATAAGTGGATCTCATAATAGATTCATATGGTAATTTAATTTTCTTTCTAGAGAAGTGTTCCATTCCTTTCCTTAACGGGAATTGGAATCTAATATTCCCTTCCTTCATATCAATAATTGCACCAATCGTTCTAAGGAAATGTCTACCAAGAATAATAGGACATGAAGGATTGCAATCTATATAAAGAACAATGAAATCTACGGGCACATAGTTCCTATTTGCAACAATAAGAACATCATTCATTCTTCCCATAGGTTTCTTAATAGTGGAATCCGCAAGGTGCAAGTTCAAAGAACAATCATGAAAATCACGGAAACCTAACAAATCACACAAAGTTTTTGGAATCGTGGAAACACTTGAACCCAAATCACACAAAGCATAGCATTCATGATCTTTAATTTTAATTTTAATAGTAGTTTCCCACTCATAATAAAGTTTTCTAGGGATAGAAACTTCCAACTCAAGTTTTTCTTCATAAGATTGCATCAAAGCATCAACGATATGTTTAGTAAAAGCTTTATTTTGACTATAAGCATGAGGAGAATTTAGCATGGATTGCAACAAGGAAATACAATCTATCAAATAGAAATTATCATAATTAAATTCCTTGAAATCCAAAATAGTGGGTTCATTGATATCTAATGTTTTAATCTCTTCAATCCCACTTTTAACAATTTTTGCATCAAGATCTAAAAACTCCGAATTTTTGGAACACCTTCTAGGTGAAGGTGGCTAATCTTCAATCCCATCATTATCAAGATTCATATTGCAAAACAAAGATTTAATAGGGGACGCATCAATAACTTTTAGATCTTCATCCTTATTATCATGAAAACTAGAAGAACACGCTTTCACAAAGCAATCTTTCTTAGCACGCATCCTAGCGGTTCTTTATTTGCACTCATCAATGGAAATTCTCATGGCTTTGAGAGACTCATTGATATCATGCTTAGGTGGAATATATCTAAGTTACAAAGAATCAACATCAAGAGAAATTCTATCAACGTTCCTAGCCAACTCATCAATCTTAAGCAATTTTTCTTCAATCAAAGCATTGAAACTCTTTTGTGAACTAATAAATTCTTTAATATTAGATTCAAAATCAGAGGGCATCTTATTATAATTTACATAAGAATTGTTGTATGAATTACCATAATTATTAGAGGAATTACTAGGAAACGACCTAGAATTAAAATTACCTCTATACGTGTTATTACCAAAATTGTTCCTAGCAACAAAATTCACATCCATAGATTCATTATTATTCTCAATCAAAGTAGACAAAGGCATATCATTAGGATCAATAGGAGCACTCTTATTAGCAAACAATTTCATAAGTTCATCCATCTTTCCACTCAAAACATTAATTTCTTCTATTGCATGCACTTTTTACTAGTAGATCTTTCAGTGTGCCATTGAGAATAATTAACCATAATATTATCTAGGAGTTTGGTAGCTTCTCCTAAATTGATTTCCATAAAAGTGCCTCCCGCGGCCGAATCTAAAAGATTTCTAGAAGAAATATTCAATCCGGCATAAAAATTCTGTATAATCATCCATAAACTCAAACCATGTGTAGGGCAATTACGTACCATTAATTTCATCCTCTCCCAAGCTTGTGCGACATGTTCCTAATCAAGTTGTTTAAAATTCATAATATCGTTTCTAAGAGAGATGATCTTAGTGGGAGGAAAATACTTAGAGATAAAATCATCTTTGCACTTATTCCATGAATCAATACTATTTTTAGGCAAAGACGAAAACCAAGCTTTAGCACGATCTCTAAGCGAAAATGGAAATAGCTTCAGTTTAACAATATCATTATCCACATCTTTCTTCTCTTGCATATCACACAAATCAACAAAGTTGTTTAGATGGGTAGCGGCATCTTCACTAGGAAGGCCGGAAAACGGATCTTTCATGACAAGATTCAACAAAGCAGCATTAATTTCACAAGATTCAACATCGGTAAGAGGAGCAATCGAAGTGCTAATAAAATCATTGTTGTTGGTATTGGTAAAGTCACACAATTTAGTATTATCTTGAGCCATCATGACAAGCAAGCAATCCAACACACAAGCAAAAAAGAAACAGGCAAAAAAAGGCAAATAGAAAAGAGAAGGGGAACGGAAAGAGAGGGAGAGAGGAAAAGAGGGCGAATAAAACGGCAAGGGTGAAGTGGGGGAGAGGAAAACGAGAGGCAAATGGCAAATAATGTAATGCGAGGGATAAAAGTTTGTGATGGGTACTTGGTATGTCTTGGCTTGTGCTTGACTTGACTTGGCGCGAATTTCCCCAGCAACGGCTCCAGTAATCCTTCTTGCTACCTCTTGAGCACTGCGTTGGTTTTCCCTTGAAGAGGAAAGGGTGATGCAGTAAAGTAGCGTAAGTATTTCCCTCAGTTTTTGAGAACCAAGGTATCAATCCAGTAGGAGATCACGCTCAAGTCCCACGCACCTATACAAACAAATAAGAACCTCGCAACGAACGCGATAAAGGGGTTGTCAATCCCTTCACGGTCACTTACGAGAGTGAGATCTGATAGATATGATAAGATAATTTTTTTGGTATTTTTAAGATAACTACAAATAAAGATGCAAAGTAAAAAAAACGGTAATAGAAATAATTAAGTATTGGAAGATTAATATGATAGAAGATAGACACAGAGGCCATAGGTTTCACTAGTGGCTTCTCTCAAGAGCATAAGTATTACGGTGGGTAAACAAATTACTGTCGAGCAATTGATAGAATTGAGCATAGTTATGAGAATATCTAGGTATGATCATGTATATAGGCATCACGTCCGCGACAAGTAGACCGAAACGATTCTGCATCTACTACTATTACTCCACACATCTACCGCTATCCATCATGCATCTAGAGTATTAAGTTCATAAGGACATAGTAATGCTTTAAGTAAGATGACATGAAGTAGAGGGATAAACTCATGCAATATGATATAAAACCCATCTTCTTATCCTCGATGGCAACAATACAATACACGTCGGTTCCCTTTCTGTCACTGGGATCGAGCACCGCAAGATTGAACCCAAAGCTAAGCACTTCTCTCATTGCAAGAAAGATCAATCTAGTAGGCCAAACCAAACTGATAATTCGAAGAGACTTGCAAAGATAAACCAATCATACATAAAAGAATCCAAAGGAGAATCAAATATTGTTCATAGATAATCTGGATCATAAACCCACAATTCATCGGATCTCGACACACCGCAAAAGAAGATTACATCGAATAGGTCTCCAAGAAGATCGAGGAGAACTTTGTATTGAGATCCAAAGAGAGAGAAGAAGCCATCTAGCTAATAACTATGGACCCGAAGGTCTGAAGTAAACTACTCACACATCACTGAAGAGGCCATGGAGTTGATGTAGAGGCCCTCCGTGATAGATGCCCCCTCCGGTGGAGCTCTGAAAAGGCCCCAAGATGGGATCTCTCGGGTACAGAAGGTTGCGGCGGTGGAATTAGGTTTTCGTGGTGCTCCTGGATGTTTTGGGGGTACGTGGATATATATAGGAGGAAGAAGTACGTCGGTGGAGCAACGGAGGGCTCACGAGGGTGGAGGGCGTGCCCAGGGGGTAAGCGCGCCCCCTGCCTCATGCCTTCCTCTGTTGTTTCTTGATGCCCACTCCAAGTCTCTTGGATCACGTTCGTTGAGAAAATCACGTTCCAGAAGGTTTCATTCTGTTTGGACTCCGTTTGATATTCGTTTCTTCGAAACCCTAAAATAGGCAAAAAACAGCAATTTGGGTTGGGCCTCCGATTAGTAGGTTAGTCCCAAAAATGATATAAAAGTGTAAAATAGAGCCCATTAACATCCAAAATAGATAATATAATAGCATGGGGCAATCAAAAATTATAGATACGTTGGAGAGGTATCAGCAGGCACACGATCATCACCGACTATGCTTTTTATAAGAGTAGGGATAAAATACACTCTTATAAAAAACAAAGTTGGTGATGATGGTGTGCCTGCCATCCTGCAATATAGGCCGTCTGATTTATATCTGACGGATAGGAAAGAAACTATGACAATTTTGCAAAAAGGTACCCACACACCTCTCCACATTTGCAAATAAGGCCTTCCCTCGTTCATCCTTTTCTCTCACAAGATAAACTAGTCATACAAATGCATCTTGATGTTACGTGCAACGCACGGGAATCTTGCTAGTAAGAATGAAAACAAACGACAAAAAAATATTGGATGGTGGTTTGAAGTCATGACGCGGGCACAGCGGACAAGGTGGCCTTGTATTGATTTGCTGAGCCGTCTGTTTTAACACACAGGAGCTGGTGCGGTGATTATACACACACGCACGCATGCACACGAACTACATGCACACAACACTCACACAAACACATGCACCCACGCACGCATGCACCACTCACACGTACACACGCAGCCACGCACGCACGCAACACTCACACGCACACATGCACGCATGCATGGACACACCAGTACACACACGACCAACACACACTCTCACGCTCAAGTGCTCAACCTACACGTGCATGCACACACATCGGGCCCTGACAGACACATACACAACCAGGTGATTCCCGCGCACGGGGTGGAGTCTTGTCGCGCCTGCGTAAATTTGTGTTTATCTGACCTTTTCCCTATGCGAACTGACAGGTGGGACCCACAAGGAACATGGTCAATTTAACTAGTCAACATGGTGCCATGCAAACTATTTGGCCGGTCAACAGAGTGTAATCCGATGCTGAACTGTGAGCAAGTGACCGTATAATCACCGCAAAACGTATATAGTGACCGTAATCAGCTTACTCTGAAGTTCGGTGAATGTATTACGCGTTTCTCTCCGTAGGCCCTCCAAAACTACATCTCCACACGTTCTCGCATGTTACATCTAATAACTATGCAATACAACACTACTACTACACTCTAACACAATAAATCATATGTGTTTTTAGTTTTACTAGATATCATACTGTTACTTAATTATTCAGTTTGCATACATTAAAATTGCCTTCGAAATGTATGGCCAGTATCATATACCGCGCGGGAAAAATCCCGCCCTTTCCTGTTTAATCGGGTTTGTATCGATGGATCGTGCGAAACATCAAAACTATAGTACTATATACAGTACAAGTGACAGTTCACTAGGCCATCGTGTCGTGTACTCCCCTGTTGTAAGAGTGGAGCGCTCGCTTTCATAAATCTTCTAGTCCCTTTCGCTGACATGTGGGGTATCAAGCTACTGGGTCCATGTGCCATATCGAAATACAGTGCAGAGCAGCCGGGGTGAAGCACCCAGTCATGGCGCCGTCGTAGTAATGAGCAATGAGGCGTCAAATCACAAAGCTGCACCTTTCCTGCAGTTAAGTTGGAGGGACGAAGTAATAATGCTAAAAAAAGAAGTTGGAGGGACGAAGCAACCATCATTTCACTCGTTGCTGAATCCGCTTCCCCCTCATCTTCTTCAAGTTAACCACGTGTTGCTTCTACCGTTGTTCTGCCTCATGTGGGAAGCGGATCGGCTTGGTAAAGCACTGAAACGTGGGACCGCATGTTAGCAAACCGCCAGGACAACGTCCCCTAAAAATAAGAAACCTCCCTCGCCATCCGTGCGGCAAAATCACCTCCTTTTTACTAATCTTGATTCTATAATTTTTTAGATCAATATAATTGAGATTTGTATAGATAGCACACAGGAGCAAAACCAAGTGGTACGGTTAAGGGCATCCATAATGTATAGCCAAATGTGAAAATAACTTTTGGCATCGTGGGAACCATTGTGGACGGTGTTGCCAAAGCCAAAAGGATGGAACCGAAGCTCCCTGATTGATTGATTGATTGAAGGAATAGAAAAATGCAACGTCTCTCCTCTTTCTCCCGTGCTTGGACGCATGTACAGTATAGAGGAAAGAGTCTACTCTCCTGTCCCTTCTATCACAAATCACAAAGCAGTGAGGCGTCAAATCACAAAGCACGGATGAAGCAACCATCATTTCACTCTTCACTGACTCCGCTTCTCCATCGTCTTCTTCGAGAAACCATCTCACCGCACTAAGTTGGACGGACGACGCTATTGTGTATGAGTAGTACTAGTACATTTACGCGTCCTTTGGTTCAACGAACTTCCTGGATGCAAATAAGGCGGTTGTCTCGTCTTGCAGGCGGCACTTGCGAACGACTTACCATGGTATCCCTCAATGGTGTTCTCCGTCGAACGCACATCGCCAAACCACAATGTTCGAGATATCATCGACGTCACCGCAATGGGGAAGGAAGTCAAATATAGTTACTACCTCCATTTTTTGTACACAAGGCCAGTATATCAAAATTACAATTTGCAAAAGGCCACTAATACTAATCGAGGCAAAATTGATGGGGTTTGCCTCTTACTAGCAACCAAGGACATTAATATTCCCTGCTTGCATGCGGAAGTGAGAAGGTTGGTTTGCATGGCGCTGCATTAATCAAGCGATGAGGAGTGAGATGGTTAGCTATTTGGGCTTTGGAGAAAAAATATGCATTAATTGACACGTGAAACGAGGATTTGTATTGATTAATCCCGCGAAGGAAAACCCCGCCTTTCTTTTTTAACACTAGTACTCCTAGTATGTAGTACTACGTACTTATCCTGTTTGGGTCTAGGCCTTGCATTGCCATACTTTGCCACACATTTTTGCCAAGCTTGCCTAAAGTTTTCAAAATGAAAAGGAGGTACACTTGCACACGGCTGTCGCGGTCGCACCGCACCCTCACATGGTCGCTCCTGCACGCCGCGATCGCACTGCACCCTCACATGCACAGTCGCTCCTCAACACCGCGGTCGCACCGCACCCTCACATGCACAGTCGCTCCTGCACGCCGCAAACCCAACCAAGGGAATGCACCCTCACTCACACGTGTTGTCGCATGTGAACAAACCAAACTCAGCCATCCTACCGCTGACACATAATTTTCGTTATAGAGTATGTTTATCCAACCGCATGTTGGGGAGTATCCGTACGGCCCGTGCGGTGGTCTATTGGGGAAGAAGAAGAGGTGAGGAAGAAGGGTTAGGAGACGTAGGGTATTCATCCAACCGCCTGAAATGGTAGACTGACCCAAGTCAGGCGACTTGCATAACAATATATGTTTTTACACAGCAAAAGATCCGTAAGAACAACAACATAAAGAAAAACTATCATTGCTCGCGGAACGAGACGGCCTCTTCACCTTTGGCTACGGCGTGAACCAGCCGTAGCTGCCGACGTGTGTCTTTGCACTGTGGTTGTCCTCGGCCTCCAGCTACTCATTCACGCGGACCGTGTGGGCGCTCTACACGGACGAGAGCACCGCCCGGTTCAAGTCGAGGACGTCCGGTTCCGCCTGCAGGAGGGCCTCGATGGCAGCGGCATCCGCGCGCTCCGCGTCGAGTCGAGCCTCCGCCGCCTGGTTCAAGTCTAGGACGTCCGGTTCCGCCGGCAGGAGGGCCTCGATGAGAGCGGCATCGGCGCGTTCTGCGTCGAGTTGAGCCTCTACCGCCCGGTTCAAGTCTAGGATGTCCGGTTCCACCTGTAGGAGGGCCTCGATGGCAGCGGCATCCGCGTGCTCCGCCTCAAGTTGAGCCTCCGCTGCCCGGTTCACATCCATGACATCCGGTTCCTCCTGCATGAGAGCCTCGATGGCAGCGGCATGCGCGCGCTTCGTGTCGAGTTGAGCCTCTACTTCCCGGTCCTCCTTTAGTATCGCCAGGTTGAACCGCTGGTCTGCCTGCACCATGGGGGACTCGGACGCTGGCACGAAGTCGACGTCCATCGTCTCATACCCATCGTGGGCCTTCTACGCCGCGACCTCCACCATGAACGTTGGATCGGCTTCCTCCTCCTTGTAGCTTGGCTCCAGAGAACTCGGGGATTGGTCCACTGCAAAGGGAGCTTGGGAACGGAGGTCTCTGGCGCCGGCCGCCGCCACGATTTCTGCGCGGCGCTCTGGCGTCAGCATATTGTGGTACGTGATCTTGCGGCGCACCATGGCTTTCCGGCGAACTAGGGGACGCTTGATGTGGGCTAGGGGTCGAAAGGTGGGGGAAGGGGCTGGAGATTAGGTGTGGTTTTAGGGCAGTGGCTGGCGTAGGCCGAGCAGCGAAGGTTCTGGTGTGAATAGTGGTTCCGATGACCACCGGTCAACCGGTTTTGACTGTACATAGCTCTTGTCGCGTTCGCGTTGCAGCCCGGCACGCTAGACCCTCCACGTCGCTCAGCGAATGGAACGCACTTCATCTTGCGTTTTCGCCCGCTTGTGGGACCGCAATTGAGAGCAAACCGACGTCCCTCCCCCTCCCCCGCCCGCGTCATTTATGCGGAGTAAATAAAAAACAGAGGGAGTATACTACGTATGTGGATCCCCTGACGTGGCCGAACCCATTGAGTAACTGACATGCGGGGCCTAGCAAGCATGGGGTCCTCCAGTAAGTGACCGAAAGGAAGGGTAAGGCAGGGATACGTATGTGAAAGGAGCTTCCAATGATATAATTTTCACATTATACATCTCATGTACTATTAATCGTGTCAATAGTCAAATGCCGTTTTGAAAAATGCATTAGAGCATGGTTAATAATATAGCCAGTCGATGGCTATAAGGAACTGCCATGTCATCTATTGCCATCATCTATTATATGCACTCATACAATAGTGTGGGCTATAAGGTTGGCTATTTCCCGCAAAAAAATTGTAAGGTTGGCTATTGTGTTAGCACTTTTTCCATCTCCTCTCCATCTCTTTCTTCATATTTATTGTACGTATTTAACTAGGAATGCGTGTATAGCTAGGCTCTTGCATGAGAGCTCACTCCCCTTACTTTTTCACATCTCTCTCCTCCACATAGGCCCTATATAAATGGAAGGAGGGAGTACAACTATGAGCACTGCATACTCTAGTACAGATGTTGTTAGTACTCCACTAGTACTATTGGACAGGGAGCTTAAAAAAGTTACTATTGGAATGGCTATATGTGGCGAAATCCTAGTAGGAAGAGCATGCGCGAGAACAAGCACATTCACATGGTTGAAAAGAAATTGGAAACAATCTCGAGTACAAATCTAGGAGTACGTACGAATCTAACAATATTGATTGGGCGTTGTTGAATGTTTATACTTTTTTTTATCAAAGTAGAGATACTTTGACTACACATAAAACTTATATGTAAACTAGAAAGGATAGGAGGGAGTATATTGTACGTTCAAAAATGAAACGAACATTGAATACCCTTTATATATGATTTGCGGATGCTATGATCACCGGTTCAAAATTTTGAATCCGCCTTAGGTATCACACATGCTCACACTCGTTCTCTCTCGATTTCATCTCGGGGTCCGGAGATCGATTGAAAGAGGACTAGGGTGGGTACAATACGTTTGTTCACTTATGAATGTACAATATACTCCCTCTGATCCCCACAGACCCCCACCCCCCTATCGTGGTTCTAAGTGTGACAATATAATAGGGGGTAGGGATGTAGAGGCAAGATCCTGGCTATGGAGGAGTTGTACACGCGAGGTTTACGAGTTCAGGCCCTTCTCGGAGGAAGTAACAACCCTACGTCTCAGAGCCCGGAGGCGGTCGACTGGATTATATGCGTGTGAGTTACAGGGGTGCGAACCCTTGTGCTTGTGGAGGGGGTGGATTATATAGAGTGCACCAGGACCCCAACCAGCCCACGACACAAAGGGTTTAAGGTACATTGAAGAGAGAATGTTACTGGTAACGCCCACATTAAAGTGCTGTAAATGCCAATTAAGCCTATAAGTAAATGCTCGATCGTTGCATATGCAGAGTGGCTTTAGCTCTTCTGCCCGTCGAGTGACTCCTGCAACGGTCGAGTGACATCGATTCTTCCGAGTGGAACGTTTTTGGTCGAGTGGATGATGGTACCTTTTGGATGACCCTGGCTTTAGGGTGCAGTCTTAGGGGAGGATGTCTAGGTCAGGTCTACGACCCTACCCTAGGTACGTAGCTTCATCATTAGCCCCCGAATGGTTCAGGGTTCGAGTGCAGAAGGAGTTGATAATCTCTCCGATTCGGCTTTTGTGCTTTGAGAATGTCTCGCCCAGAGGTTGAATGAACATTCATGATGGCTTCAACTGCTTGTTCACTCGCCTTGATCCATTCTTGGTTTTGTCGAGTGAACTTTCATTGTTAAGTTTCGAGCGTTGATATGGAAAGAATCTTCCATATGAAGGGTTGTTCTGCCGTCTGCGGATCTCACGGGATTCGAATTTTGGGAAGCGCGTTAGGCGGGGGAGGCCGCGGTAATCGGGACGGATTAGGCAGGCCACCTAGATCTTCGCGTGACCTTTTTTGCCACGTGTCGCACGTGCGACTGTTGCGGGATTTGATAAGATCGTCCGGGCCTACAAGTCAGTCACTCAGAAGTGACCTTATATAAGGCGCCGGACCGGGGCCTTTGAACAATGCGCCCCCATTCTTGTTCCGAATCCTCAGATTTCTCCGATGCGCCTGCTTCAGCTCTCAGCGTCGTCGCCACGCTCGAACTCGATTTGCTACCATGGGGAAGGAGAAGACGGTGGCGTTGGAGCGTGCGAAGAAGGCGACAACGAAGGCAAAAGGGAAGAAGACCAGCCGGGGCGGATCTTCGTCGAGGTCCGGCCTGCCGCCTGGCTGGATCCAGGGCGACTGGATCCGCTCGACAATCAATCAAGATGACATCGACGACCTGGTTGAGTGGCGACTGATCCGCCATGAATCGGCGCGGCTCCCTGGGAATGAGACTAAGCCGCAGCCGCATGAGGGTGAGTGTGTTCTCCTTGCCACCCATGTCGACCGTGGGTTTTCTTTGCCTCCCCACCCTTTCTTTCGCGGTTTCTTGAACTTCTTTGGGGCTCAACTCCACCACTTTTCTCCAAACACCATTGTGTACCTTGCCACTTTCGTGTCTATGTGCGAGAACTTCTTGGGTTGTCGACCACACTGGGGTCTCTTCAAGCATATATTCACATGTCGCTCTCAGACGGTCAAGAAGGCCAACCCGAGTGACGAGAGGACGCACGTGATACAGATGTGCGGAGGTCTTGGAATTCAAATGAGGAACAAAAGCACTTTCCCAACTATGATCCTTCCTGACTCGGTTCAGGGTTGGCAGTCGACCTGGTTCTACTGCAAGGACTAGCCGACTGGACTTCCCCCCTTTTCCATGGCTCGATTGGAGAAGCCCTCCACCTTGAGAGTGATCCCAGAGGAGAAGGCGCAAGTGAAGGTGTTGGTCGAGAGGGTTGTCCAACTTGTTCGCGACGGAGTGACCGGTATGGACCTGTTGGAGGTCTTCCTCAGTCGACGCATTCAACCACTCCAAGCTCATGACCATCCAATGTGGATGTACTCGGGACTCGAGGATTCCACTCGGAACCACCCGGAGGATGTCAGCGAGGACACGGTGGAGCAGTGGCTGAGAGATATTACCGGCAACAAGGATAATCCCTGAGGGTCCAGGAGGGTGGTTCCATTCGACCATTCGCGCCAGCCGGAACAGGTAAGATTCTGCATTGTCAAGTGTCTTCTTGTTTTACTATGTAGCCTCTTGTTGACGGTCGACTGTCTTTCTTTTATTCCTTGTCTTTCAGGCTCTTGTTGATATGTACTCAATGCCCATGGAGTGCGGGAGCAAAATGTCGAGGGAGAGGCAAGCGGGGGCGAGAGCAGCGAGTGGCACTCGGATGCAGAGGAGGACGAGGAGAGCGATGACCCGAGTGACGAAGAAGAGGTCGATTCGCCTCCTCGCAGGGAAAGGAGGTCCAAGCACGCTCACGACCCGGCAAGCACCCCCGGCCTGGTGGCCTCACCGACTGGGCAGTCTTCAAAGTGCCCTCAAACGTCTTCTCTAGTGCCGACTGAGAAGGGACCGAAACAGCTCAAGACTGCGCCGCCTCCTGCGCCGAAACCATTGAAGGCCACATCCTCCAAACCACCGAAGGCTTTGCCCAGAATCAAAGTGACCATTCCCACCATCTCCAGGTAATCATCTGACCCGATCTTTTGGTCGACTCGAGCAACAGAACATAACCGACTGCATGTTGACATTTGCAGTGCTGCTACCTTTGGAACTTCTTCCCGCCAATACCGAGACGAGGAAATGGAAGACGTGGTTACCTCCAACCCAGGTAAAATTCTCGTGATCTTGTTCTTGATTATTTGGTCGATCAAATTCTGGCGATTCACTTGGGGTCGACTGATTTATTTGCAGCCCCACCCAACGTTATCGAGCTTCCGGATGATGATGAAGATGTGGCCCCGAGGCCCAGAAAGAACAAAAAAGTAGCAGCTGGCAAGAATCTCAGCCGGGACTGACGACATAACCAACTGTCCAACAACCTGAAGATGCAGGTGGGGCCTCTGTAACTTTCAATGTCCCATTGTCGAGTGAGCGCCCTGCACTGTCGATTGTACCAGTGTTTCCTTCAGCCGTCCAACCCCATGCCTCGGAGCTCCAAGCTGCCGCATCTGGGCTGTCTGCTCCTTTCTTCACCAACTATCATGTTCCGGAAAGCCAGTCGGACGCCGCTGCAGAGGCTATCCGTCAGGCTAGCGTGATGATGGAGCGGATGAAGACGGTGCACGACAATAGCCATGCTGCTTACGATGCCAGTGCGGCTCTTCGGGTAAATGTCCAGGTAAGTTGGCTTTCGACTGACCTTGTTCTATTAGGATATGCTACCTAAAATATTTTCTTTCATCTAATCTCTTATTGTTTGTGTCGAATCTGTACACCCACTGGGTGTTTTGTTTTCTTTAGTATTTGCGCTCTTCCACTCAGCCTGGGTGAGTGGGATCTGAACCGGTGGGGGCACGCTAAGTGCACCCACTGGGTGTAGTCCCCGAGACCGCAGTCGACTGCGGGCAGTCGACTGGGGTCTGAGTACTTTTCACTTTCCTTTCTTCCACTCGACCCGGGCGGACAGGCCGAGTGGGATCTGAACCGGCCGGCCGAGTGGGAACTGATTTTTTTAACTCGACCCGTGCGGAATGGTCGAGTGGGGTCTGAATCAGTGGGGGCACGCCAAGTGCACCTGCTGAGTGTAGTCCCCGAGACCACGGTCGACTGCGAGCAGTCGGCTGGGGTCTGAGTAAACTTTTAAGTTTTATTCACTCGGAAGTAAATAATCTTTGATCTTGCCGATTGACATGTCTTTTACCTTCTGCAGAAATCTTGTACTCTCATTTCCAAGTTTGCTGAATTTGAGGAGAAGCAGAGGCAACTCAACCTTGACTTGGAGCTGGCCCAACAAAAATTGAAGAAAACTCAAGATGAAGCTGCTGGTATGGAAGGTAACTGCCTGTCGACTGCTCACGTTGATCGTCCTTTAAAATATTTCTTCGATCTCTTGTTTGATCCGATTGCTTATTTTGCAGAGAAAATGAGGTTGGCTCTGGACAAGAAGGACTTGGACCTTGCAGCTCCGTAGAAGGAGGCTCAAGATAAAACTGCCCTTGCAGACCAGAAGCTGGCTTCGGTCAGAATGCTGGAAGAAGAAGTAAGCAAGCTGAAGTCCTCTCTCACTGAATCCAACCGAGAGGTAACTCGTCTGAAGAAGGATAAGATGGCTCTGAATGAGAAGCTGGAATCCATGGCTCATAAGAGAAATGACGTGGAAGCTTATCTGAGAACTCTTGCCAAGAAGCTCTTTCTTATGCTGGAAGGTACTCCTTTTAATCCGACTGCTTTACTGCTTGCAAGTTAGTCCAGTCCAGTCGACTCACTAACTCCTTGACTGCAGAATTCTGCCAAAACTTTGACGAGGAGACCGGACGGATCGAGATGGGTTTGGACCCTATTGTTTCTCCAGTCGGCGGCGAGGCTGTCATGAATGTGCTTCGACTAGAATCCCGCATCGCCAGTGTCACAAGTTACCTTGCTCGTCTGAAGGTGGCAGTTTCACAGATCGACTCATCACTCTGGCCAAGGGCGACGCTTCAAAATGACCTCGAATCTCTGATGACTCGGCACAACGAGGTCCATGGTCGAGTGCAAGAGTGGAAGAAGTCCTATGCCCGGTGTGGTGGTGACGTGGCGTTGTCCTTGGTAAGAGTCCACTGCAAGGAAGCCCGCGAAGATAAGCTGGCGGCGATCAAGGTCGCCAACACCAAAAGACACGATTTCTAATCCTTTATGGAGACTTTCATATCTGCCGCCACTCGGATTGCAGATGGAATCGACTTGGACGAATTTGTTGAACCTGCCAGCCCTCCTCCTGCCGAATGAACAAACTTTGAGATTTAAACTTGCCTTAAATTTGCCTCGGGATGCCGAGTGGTTGTTGTAACCATTAAACTCCTTCGGGCTTGATGCTTGAATACTTTTGATCTGTTGCCTGGAATTTTTAGGATCTATCTGAACTTGGCTTATTTTTGAATATGTTTGTATTTGCCTTCGCATGGAATTTGCTCTTTGGGATGTAGCCCTGAAGTGGAGAGTACAATCGACCTGCGCCTCGCCGTCCCTGTGGACAGGGATGGGGCGCATGTTGTATTTGTGGCGTAGCTCGGAGAAGAAGGCCGCGGTCGACCTGCACCTCGTCGTCCTTGCGGATGGGGATGAAGCATACGTTGTACTTGTGGCGTAGCTCGGAGAAGAAGGCCGCGGTCCACCTGCACCTCGTCGTCCTTGCAGATGGGGATGGAGCGTACGTTATACTTGTGGCGTAGCTCGGAGAAGAAGGCCGCGGTCGACCTGCACCTCATTGTCCTTGCGGATAGGGATGGAGCGTACGTTGTACTTGTGGCGTAGCTCGGAGAAGAAGGCTGCGGTCGACCTGCACCTCGTCGTCCTTGCGGATAGGGATGGAGTGTATGTTGTACTTGTGGTGCAGCTCCTAAGGGGAAGGTTGCAGTCGACCTGTACGTCATCGTCCTTGCAGATAGGGACAGACTTTAAACCTTAGGCGAGTACTGGACTGTAGCTAAGCCTCCGAGTGGGAGGGTTGATCACCACTCGATAGGATTTTTTAAACATAGGCGAGTACTGGACTGCGGCTAAGCCTCCGAGTGGGAGGGTTGCTCACCACTCGGTAGGATTTTTTAAATTTAGGTGAGTACTAAACTGCAGCTAAGCCTCCGAGTGGGAGGGTTGCTCACCACTCGGTAGGATTTTTTAAACTTAGGCGAGTACTGGACTGCAGCTAAGCCTCCGAGTGGGAGGGTTGCTCACCACTCGGTAGGATTTTTTAAACTTAGGCCAGTACTAGACTGCAGCTAAGACCCCGAGTGGGAGGGTTGCTCACCACTCGGTAGGATTTTTTAAACTTAGGCGAGTACTGGACTGCAGCTAAGCCCCCGAGTGGGAGGGTTGCTCACCACTCGGTAGGATTTTACAAACTTGGGAGAGTACTGGACTGCAGCTAAGCCCCCGAGTGAGATGCTTGCTCACCACTCAGTAGGATTTTACAAACCTAGGCGAGTACTAGACTGCAGCTAAGCCCCCGAGTGAGAGGCTTGCTCACCACTCCGTAGGATTTTACAAACTTAGGCGAGTACTGGACTGCAGCTAAGCCCCCGAGTGGGAGGCTTGCTCACCACTCGGTAGGATTTTACAAACTTAGGCGAGTACTGGACTGCAGCTAAGCCCCAAGTGGGAGGGTTTCTCGCCACTCGGTAGGATTTTACAAACTTGGGAGAGTACTGGACTGCAGCTAAGCCCCCGAGTGAGATGCTTGCTCACCACTCGGTAGGATTTTACAAACCTAGGCGAGTACTGGACTGCAGCTAAGCCCCCGAGTGAGAGGCTTTCTCACCACTCCGTAGGATTTTACAAACTTAGGCGAGTACTGGACTGCAGCTAAGCCCCCGAGTGGGAGGCTTGCTCACCACTCGGTAGGATTTTACAAACTTAGGCAAATACTGGACTGCAACTAAGCCCCCGAGTGAGAGGCTTGCTCACCACTCGGTAGGATTTTACAAACTTAGGCGAAACGGATTCGTAGCTAAGCCCCCGAGTGAGAGGCTTGCTCACCACTCGGTAGGATTTTACAAACTTAGGCGAAACGGATTTGCGGCTAAGCCCCCGAGTGAGAGGCTTTCTCACCACTCGGTAGGATTTTCTTTTGAACTTAGGCGAAATGGATTCGCAGCTAAGTCACTCACTGGGGGATTTCAGACGCAAATAAAAGCAACAACAATCATTCAAGAGGACTGTAAAGCTCTTGTATTTGATAAACAAATTACAAAGGTATTTCTTATTACATTTTATTTGAATGAGTACTTAAGTATAAAAGGGGCGGAGCAGCTCTGCATTCCAAGCCCGTGGCTCGTCCTTCTTATGCTCGACATTGTAAAGGTGGTATGCTCCATTGTGGAGCACTCTGGTGACAATGAAGGGACCTTCCCAAGCTGGGGTGAGCTTGTGTGGTTTCTGCTGATCCACTCGAAGAACCAAGTCACCTTCTTGAAAGGCTCGACCCTTCACGTTTCTAGCATGGAATCGACGCAAGTCTTGCTGATAAATGGTCGACCGGATCAAGGCCATCTCTCTTTCCTCCTCTAGGAGGTCAACTGCGTCTTGCCAAGCTTGTTCTGCTTCATCTTTAGAGAAGAGCTCAACTCGTGGTGCATTATGAAGCAAGTCACTCGATAGAACAGCTGCAGCTCCACAGACCAAGAAGAATGGAGTTTGGCCAGTCGACCGATTGGGAGTTGTCCTTAATCCCCAAAGAACTGATGGAAGTTCATCAACCCAGGCGCCCGCTGCATTCTTGAGATCTCGCATCAGTCGGGGTTTCAATCCTTTGAGAATCAGGCCATTTTCTCTTTCTGCTTGTCCATTCGACTGGGGATGGGCGACGGAAGCATAGTCGACTCATGTGCCTTGTGAGGCGCATGTTGGGGAACGTAGTAATTTCAAAAAATTTCCTACGCAAACGCAAGATCATGGTGATGCATAGCAATGAGGGGAGAGTGTGATCTACGTACCCTTGTAGATCGACAACGGAAGCTTTTGGTTGATGTAGTCGTACGTCTTCACGGCCCGACCGATCAAGCACCGAAACTACGGCACCTCTGAGTTTTAGCACACGTTTAGCTCGATGACGATCCCCGGACTCTAATCCAGCAAAGTGTCGGGGAAGAGTTCCGTCAGCACGACGGCGTGGTGACGATCTTGATGTACTACTGTTGCAGGGCTTCGCCTAAGCACCGCTACAATATTATCGAGGACTATGGTGGCTGGGGGCGCCGCACACGGCTAAGAATAAGATCACGTGGATCAACTTGTGTCTATGGGGTGCCCGTTGCCTCCGTATATAAAGGATGGAGGAGGAGGAGGCCGGCCAAGGCTTGGTGCGGCCAGGATGTGGAGTCCTACTAGGACTCCAAGTCCTAGTAGGAGTCCACCAAGAGGGGAGGAAGGGAGAAGGAAGTGGAGGAGAAGGAGAGGTGGTCGGCCCCCTTTTCCCTAGTCCAATTCGAACTAGAGGGGAGGGGGGGGGGCGCAGCAGCCCCTTGGCCCTTTTTCCTCTTCCCACTAAAGCCCATCAAGGCCCATTGCTTCTCCCTTAACTACCCGGTACTCCGAAAAATACCCGAATCACTCAAAACCTTTCCGATGTCCGAATATAGTCGTCCAATATATTGATCTTTACGTCTTGACCATTTTGAGACTCCTCGTCATGTCCCCGATCTCATCCGGGACTCCGAACTCCTTCGGTACATCAAAACTCATAATATAACTGTCATCGAAACCTTAAGCGTGCGGACCCTACGGGTTCGAGAACAATGTAGACATGACCGAGACACGTCCCCGGTCAATAACCAATAGCAGGACCTGGATGCCCATATTGGCTCCTACATATTCTATGAAGATCTTTATCGGTCAGACCGCATAACAACATACGTTGTTCCCTTTGTCATCGGTATGTTACTTGCCCGAGATTCGATCGTCGGTATCCAATACCTAGTTCAATCTCATTACCGGCAAGTCTCTTTACTCGTTCCGTAATACATCATCCCGCAACTAACTCATTAGTTGCAATGCTTGCAAGGCTTCAGTGATGTGCATTACCGAGGGGGCCCAGAGATACCTCTTCGACAATCGGAGTGACAAATCCTAATCTCGAAATACGCCAACCCAACATGTACCTTTGGAGAAACCTGTAGAGCTCCTTTATAATCACCCAGTTACATTGTGACGTTTGGTAGCACACAAAGTGTTCCTCCTGCAAACGGGAGTTGCATAATCTCATAGTCATAGGAACATGTATAAGTCATGAAGAAAGCAATAGCAACATACTAAACGATCGGGTGCTAAGCTAATGGAATGGGTCATGTCAATCACATCATTCTCCTAATGATGTGATCCCGTTAATCAAATAAAAACTCTTTTTGTTTATGGTTAGGAAACATAACCATCTTCGATTAACGAGCTAGTCAAGTAGAGGCATACTAGTGACACTCTGTTTGTCTATGTATTCACACAGGTATTATGTTTCCGGTTAATACAATTCTAGCATGAATAGTAAACATTTATCATG
Source organism: Triticum aestivum (assembly GCF_018294505.1). Taxonomy (NCBI): domain Eukaryota; kingdom Viridiplantae; phylum Streptophyta; class Magnoliopsida; order Poales; family Poaceae; genus Triticum; species Triticum aestivum. The sequence goes on from NC_057794.1 coordinate 447,544,612, forward strand.
ATATAGGGAAATAAATAGTAACTTTATTATTGCCTCTAGGGCATATTTCCTTCAGTCTCCCACTTGCACTAGAGTCAATAATCTAGTTCACATCGCCATGTGATTCAACAGTAAGAGTTCACATCACCATGTGATTAACACCCATAGTTCACATCGTCATGTGACCTATACCCAAAGGGTTTACTAGAGTCAATAATCTAGTTCACATCATTTATGTGATTAACACCCAAAGAGTACTAAGGTGTGATCATGTTTTGCTTGTGAGATAATTTTAGTCAACGGGTCTGTTACATACAAATCCGTAAGTATTTTGCAAATTCTATGTCTACAATCCTCTGCACGGAGCTACTCTAGCTAATTGCTCCCACTTTCAATATGTATCTAGATCGAGATTTAGAGTCATCCAGATCTGTGTCAAAACTTGCATCGACGTAACCTTTTACGACGAACCTTTTGTCACCTCCATAATCAAGAAATATTTCCTTATTCCACTAAGGATAATTTTGACCAATGTCCAGTGATCTACTCTTAGATCACTATTGTACTCCCTTGCTTAACACAATGTAGGGTATACAATAGATCTGGTACACATCATGGCATAATTATAGAACCTATGGCTGAGGCATAGGGAATGACTTTCATTCTCTTTCTATCTTCTGCCATGGTCGGGCTTTGAGTCTTACTCAATTTCATACCTTGTAACACAGCCAAGAACTCTTTCTTTGACTGTTCCATTTTTGAACTACTTCAAAATCTTGTCAAGGTATGTACTCATTGAAAAAAAACTTATCAAGCGTCTTGATCTATCTCTATAGATCTTGATGTTCAATATGTCAGCAGCTTCACCGAGGTCTTTCTTTGAAAAATTCCTTTCAAACTTTCCTTTATGATTTGCAGAATAATTCTACATTATTTCTAATCAACAATATGTCATTCACATATACTTATCAGAAATGCTGTAGTGCTCCCACTCACTTTCTTGTAAATACAGGCTTCACCGCAAGTCCGTATAAAACTATATGCTTTGATCAACTGATAAAAGCGTATATTCTAACTCTGAGATGCTTGCACCAGTCCATAGATGGATCGCTGGAGCTTGCACATTTTGTTAACACCTTTAGGATTGACAAAACCTTCTGGTTGCATCATATACAACTCTTCTTAAATAAATCCATTAAGGAATGCAGTTTTGTTTATCCATTTGCCAGATTTCATAAAATGCGGCAATTGCTAACATGATTCGGACAGACTTAAGCATAGATACGAGTGAGAAAATCTCATCGTAGTCAACACCTTGAACTTGTCGAAAACCTTTTGCGACAATTCTAGCTTTGTAGATAGTAACACTACTATCAGCGTCCGTCTTCCTCTTGAAGATCCATTTATTTTCTATGGCTCGCCGATCATCGGGCAAGTCAACCAAAGTCCGTACTTTGTTCTCATACATGGATCATATCTCAGATTTCATGGCCTCAAACCATTTCGTGGAATCTGGGCTCATCATCGCTTCCTCATAGTTCGCAAGTTCGTCATGGTCTAGTAACATGACTTCCAGAACAGGATTACCGTATCACTCTGGTGCGGATCTCACTCTGGTTTACCTACGAGATTTGGTAGTAACTTGATCTAAAGTTACATGATCATCATCATTAGCTTCCTCACTAATTGGTGTAGTAGTCACAGGAACAGATTTCTGTGATGAACTACTTTCCAATAAGGGAGCAGGTACAGTTACCTCATCAAGTTCTACTTTCCTCCCACTCACTTCTTTCGAGAGAAATTCCTTCTCTAGAAAAACTCCGAATTTAGCAACAAAAGTCTTGCCTTCGGATTTGTGATAGAAGGTGTACCCAACAGTCTCCTTTGGGTATCCTATGAAGACATATTTCTCTGATTTGGGTTTGAGCTTATTAGGAAGAAACTTTTTCATATAAGCATCACAACCCCAAACTTTAAGAAATGAAAACTTTTGGTTTCTTGCCAAACCATAGTTCAGATTGTGTCGTCTCAACGGACTTAGATGGTGCCCTATTTAACGTGAATGCAACTGTCTCTAATGCATAACCCCAAAACGATAGTGGTAGATTGGTAAGAGACATCATAGATCGCACTATATCTAATAAAGTACGGTTATGACGTTCGGACACACCATTACACTATGGTGTTCAAGGTGGCGTGAGTAGTGAAACTATTTCACATTGTTTTAATTGATGACCAAACTCATAACTCAAATATTTTACCTCTGCGATCATATCGTAGAAACTTTTATTTTCTTGTCACGATGATTTTCCACTTCACTCTGAAGTTCTTTGAACTTTTCAAATGTTTCAGACTTATGTTTCTTCAAGTAGATATACCCATATCTGCTCAAATCATCTGTGAAGTTCAGAAAATAACGATACTTGCCGTGAGCCTTAACACTCATCGGACCGCATACATCAGTATGTATTATTTCCAATAAGTCAGTTGCTCGCTCTGGAGAACGGAGTCTTAGTCATCTTGCCCATGAGGCATGGTTCGCAAGCATCAAGTGATTCATAATCAAGTGATTCCAAAATCCCATCAGCATGGAGTTTCTTCATGCGCTTTACACCAATATGACCTAAACGGCAGTGCTACAAATAAGTTGCACTATCATTATTAACTTTGTATCTTTTGGTTTCAATATTATGATTATGTGTATCATTACGATCGAGATCCAATGAACTATTTTCATTGGGTGTGTAACCATATAAGGTTTTATTCATGTAAACAGAACAACAATTTATTCTCTTACTTAAATGAATAACCGTATTACAATAAACATGATCAAATCATATTCATGCTTAACACAAACACCAAATAACACTTATTCAGGTTCAACACTAATCCCGAAAGTATAGGGAGTGTGCGATGATGATCATATCTATCTTGGAACCACTTCCAACACACATCGTCACTTCACCCTTAACCAGTCTCTGTTTATTCTGCAACTCCCATTTCAAGTTACTAATCTTAGCAACTGAACTAGTATCACATACTGAGGGGTTGCTGTAAACACTAGTAAAGCACACATCAATAACATGTATATCAAATATACTTATGTTCACTTTGCCATCCTCCTTATCTGCCAATCACTTGGGGTAGTTCCGCTTCCAGTGACCAGTCCCTTTGCAGTAGAAACACTTAGTCTCAGGCTTAGGACCAGACTTGGGCTTCTTCACTTGAGCAGCAACTTGCTTGCTGTTCTTCTTGAAGTTCCCCTTCTTCCCTCTGCCCTTTTCTTGAAACTAGTGGTCTTGTCTACCATCAACACTTGATGTTTTTCTCGATTTCTACCTTCGTCAATTTCCGCATTACGAAGAGCTTGGGAATCGTTTCCGTTATCCCTTGCATATCATAGTTCATCACGAAGTTCTACTAACTTGGTGATGGTGACTAGAGAATTCTATCAATCACTATCTTATCTGGAAGATTAACTCCCACTTGATTCAAGCGATTGTAGTACTCAGACAATCTGGGCACATGCTCACTAGTTGAGTGATTCTCCTCCATCTTTTAGCTATAGAACTTGTTGGAGACTTCATATCTCTCAACTCGGGTATTTGCTTGAAATATTAACTTCAACTCCTGGAACATCTCATATGCTCCATGACATTCAAAACGTCTTTGAAGTCCCGATTCTAAGCCATTAAGCATGGTGCACTAAACTATCAAGTAGTCATCATATTGAGCTAGCAAAACGTTCATAACGTCTGCATCTGCTCTTGTAATAGGTCCGTCACCTAGCGGTGCATCAAGGACATAATTCTTCTGTGCAGCAATGAGGATAAACCTCAGATCTCGGATCCAATCGGCATCATTGCTACTAACATCTTTCAACACAATTTTCTCTAGGAACATATCAAAATAAACACAGGGAAGCAACAATGTGAGCTATTGATCTACAACATAATTTGCAAAATACTACCAGGACTAGGTTCATGATAAATTTAAGTTCAATTAATCATATTACTTAAGAACTCCCACTTAGATAGACATCCCTCTAATCCTCTAAGTGATTACGTGATCCAAATCAACTAAACCATGTCCGATCATCACGTGAGATGGAGTAGTTTCATTGGTGAACATCGCTATGTTGATCATATCTGCTATATGATTCACGCTCGACCTTTCGGTCTCCGTGTTCCGAGGCCATATCTGTATATGCTTGGATCGTCAAGTATAACCTGAGTATTCCGCGTGTGCAACTGTTTTGCACCCGTTGTATTTGAACGTAGAGCCTATCACACCCGATCATCACGTGGTGTCTCAGCACGAAGAACTTTCGCAACGGTGCATACTCAGGGAGAACACTTCTTGATAATTAGTGAGAGATCATCTTATAATGCTACCGTCAATCAAAGCAAGATAAGATGCATAAAAGATAAACATCATATGCAATCAAAATATGTGACATGATATGGCCATCATCATCTTGCGCCTTTGATTTCCATCTCCAAAGTACTGTCATGATCTCTATCATCACCGGCATGACACCATGATCTCCATCATCTTGATCTATATCAATGTGTCATCACATGGTCGTCTCGCCAACAATTGCTCTTGCAACTATTGCTATCGCATAGCGATAAAGTAAAGCAATTATTGGACGCTTGCATCTTATGCAATAGAGAGACAACCATAAGGATTTTGCCAGTTGCTGATAACTTCAACAAAACATGATCATCTCATACAACAACTTATATCTCATCACGTCTTGACCATATCACATCACAACATGCCCTGCAAAAACAAGTTAGACGTCCTCTACTTTGTTGTTGCAAGTTTTACGTGGCTGCTACGGGCTTAGCAAGAACCGTTCTTACCTACGCATCAAAAATCACAACGATAGTTTGTCAAGTTGGTGCTGTTTTAACCTTCACAAGGACCGGGCGTAGCCACACTTGGTTCAACTAAAGTTGGAGAAAGTGTCACCCGCAAGCCACCTATGTGCAAAGCACGTCGGGAGAACCGGTCTCGCGTAAGCGTACGCGTAATGTTGGTCCGGGCCGCTTCATCCAACAATACCGCCGAACCAAAGTATGACATGCTGGTAAGCAGTATGACTTATATCGCCCACAACTCACTTGTGTTCTACTCGTGCATATAACATCAACACATAAAACCTAGGCTCGGATGCCACTGTTGGGGAACGTAGTAATTTCAAAAAAATTCCTACGCACACGCAAGATCATGGTGATGCATAGCAACGAGGGGAGAGTGTGATCTACGTACCCTTGTAGATCGACAACGGAAGCGTTTGGTTGATGTAGTCGTACGTCTTCACGGCCCGACCGATCAAGCACCGAAACTACGGCACCTCCGAGTTTTAGCACACGTTCAGCTCGATGACGATCCCCGGACTCCGATCCAGCAAAGTGTCGGGGAAGAGTTCTGTCACCACGACGGCGTGGTGACGATCTTGATGTACTACTGTTGCAGGGCTTCGCCTAAGCACCGCTACAATATTATCGAGGACTATGGTGGCTGGGGGCACCGCACACGGCTAAGAATAAGATCACGTGGATCAACTTGTGTCTATGGGGTGCCCCTTGCCTCAGTATATAAAGGATGGAGGAGGAGGAGGCCGGCCAAGGCTTGGTGCGGCCAGGATGTAGAGTCCTACTAGGACTCCAAGTCCTAGTAGGAGTCCACCAAGAGGGGAGGAAGGGAGAAGGAAGTGGAGGAGAAGGAGAGGTGGACGACCCCCTTTTCCCTAGTCCAATTCGGACTAGAGGGGAGGGGGGGCGCAGCAGCCCCTTGGCCCTTTTTCCTCTTCCCACTAAAGCCCATCAAGGCCCATTGCTTCTCCCGTAACTACCCGGTACTCCGAAAAATACCCGAATCACTCGGAACCTTTCCGATGTCCGAATATAGTCGTCCAATATATCGATCTTTACGTCTCGACCATTTCGAGACTCCTCGTCATGTCCCTGATCTCATCCGTGACTCCGAACTCCTTCGGTACATCAAAACTCATAATATAACTGTCATCGAAACCTTAAGCGTGCGGACCCTATGGGTTCGAGAACAATGTAGACATGACCGAGACACGTCCCCGGTCAATAACCAATAGCGGGACCTGGATGCCCATATTAGCTCCTACATATTCTACAAAGATCTTTATCGGTCAGACCGTATAACAAGATATGTTGTTCCCTTTGTCATCGGTATGTTACTTGCCCGAGATTCAATCGTCGGTATCCAATACCTAGTTCAATCTCGTTACCGGCAAGTCTCTTTACTCATTCCGTAATACATCATCCCGCAACTAAATCATTAGTTGCAATGCTTGCAAGGCTTCAGTGATGTGCATTACCGAGGGGGCCCAGAGATACCTCTCCGATAATCGGAGTGATAAATCCTAATCTCGAAATACGCCAACCCAACATGTACCTTTGGAGAAACCTGTAGAGCTCCTTTATAATCACCCAGTTACGTTGTGACGTTTGGTAGCACACAAAGTGTTCCTCCGGCAAACGGGAGTTGCATAATCTCATAGTCATAGGAACATGTATAAGTCATGAAGAAAGCAATAGCAACATACTAAACGATCGGGTGCTAAGCTAATGGAATGGGTCATGTCAATCACATCATTCTCCTAATGATGTGATCCCATTAATCAAATAACAACTCTTTTTGTTTATGGTTAGGAAACATAACCATCTTCGATTAATGAGCTAGTCAAGTAGAGGCATACTAGTGACACTCTATTTGTCTATGTATTCACACATGTATTATGTTTCCGGTTAATACAATTCTAGCATGAATAATAAACATTTATCATGGTATAAGGAAATAAATAATAACTTTATTATTGCCTCCAGGGCATATTTCCTTCTGCGCAGAAGGTTCTGAACTCATCAGAGTCGAAGTTCGATCCGTTTTTAGTGATGTTGCTGTGCGGAACCCCATACCTGAATGTCAACTCTCTGATGAAGCTCACAGCAGTACTAGCTTCAAGATTCTTAATAGGCTTGGCTTCGATCCATTTGGTAAACTTGTCGACCACTGCAAGCATGTGAGTGAAGCCACTCCTACTAGTCCTCAGTGGACCAACCATGTCCAATCCCTAAACAACAAAGGGCAAGACGAGTGGAATGGTCTTCAGGGCTGATGCAGGTTTGTGCGACATATTGGAGTAGAATTGGCAGCCTTCACATCTGTTGACTATATCTTTCGCCATTTCATTTGCTCGTGTCCAATAAAATCCAGCTCGGTATGGTTTAGCCACAATGGTCCGAGAGGACGCATGGTGACCACAGGTCCCCGAATGGATGTCGTGGAGGATCACTCGACCTTCTTCTGGCGTTATGCATTTCTGGCTGACCCCAGTTGCACTTTCTCTGAACAGTTGTCCTCTTATTACAGTAAAGGCCTTGGATCAACGGACGATCTGTCGAGCCTCTTCTTCATCCTTTGGGAGCTCTTTCCTAAGGATATATGCAATGTATGGCACTGTCCAGTCGGGAGTGATGACCAACACCTCCACGATCAAGTCGACCACGGCTGGGACCTCGACTTCAGTCGGATCTGTGGCACTCTTAGGCTGCGGGGGCTCTTCAGCGAAGGGATCTTCTTAAACTGAAGGTGCATGAATATGCTCCAGGAACACATTACTGGGACTATCTTCTCTCTTGGAGCCTATCTTTGCTAAATCATCTGCTGCTTGATTTTTCAGTCAGGGTATATGATGGAGCTCTAACCCCTCAAACTTCTTTCCCAACTTCCTCACCGCGTTGCAGTAACCAGTCATGGCTGGGCTTCTGACGTCCCACTCCTTCATCACTTGATTGACTACCAAATCTGAGTCGCCATAGACCATGAGGTGACGAACGCCGAGTGAGATGGCCATGCGCAACCCATACAAGAGTGCTTCATATTCTGCTTCGTTATTGGAGGAATCAAAGTGAATCTGGAGGACATATCTGAGCTTATCTCCTCGGGGGGATACCAGTACCACCCCAGCACCGGAACCATTCAGCATCTTGGAACCATCAAAGAACATGGTCCAGTGCTCTGAGTGAACTTGAGTCGGCAGTTGTTGTTCAATCCACTCAGCAAGGAAATCCGCTATTGCTTGGGACTTGATAGCTTTCTTTGCCTCGAACTTGATATCTAAGGGAAGGAGTTCAATCGCCCACATTGCCACTCGACCAGTTGCATCTCTGTTGTTCAGAATCTCTGATAATGGAGTGTCGCTGACGATTGTAATGGAGTGATCAGAGAAGTAATGTGCAACCTTCTTCGTGGTCATATAAATCCCATAAACAAGCTTATGATAATGTGGATACCTTTGCTTTGACGAAGTCAAAACTTCAGAAACGTAGTATACTGGGCGCTGAACTTTGTAGGCTTTTCCTTCTTCTTCCCGCTCGACCGTAAGTACTATACTAACGACTTGTCTAGTGGCTGCAATGTAAAGCAGTAAAGGCTCTTTGCTGATTGGAGCAGCAAGCACCAGCTGGGTGGAAAGCAGGGCTTTAAGCTCTGCAAATGCTTCATCGGCCTCAGGAGTCCACACGAACTTATCTGACTTCTTCATCAGTCGGTAAAGAGGCAGTGCCTTTTCACCGAGGTGAGAAATGAATCGACTTAGGGCGGCCAAACAACCAGTAAGCTTCTGGACATGATGCACACGCACAGGGCGTTTCATCCAGAGTATGGCACCCACTTTCTCTGGGTTGGTGTCGATCCCTTGTTCGGAAATGAGAAAACTGAGTAATTTTCCGCCTGGAACTCCAAACATGCACTTTGATGGATTAAGCTTGATATCATACCTTCTGAGGTTGGCAAATGTTTCAGCAAGGTCAGCCAGTAGGTCGGAACCTTTACGTGACTTGACCACAATGTCATCCATGTATGCTTCCACATTCCGACCCTGAGTGAGCAAGCACTTCTGAATCATCCGCATGAGTGTGGCTCTAGCGTTCTTCAAACCGAATGGCATAGTGACATAACAGAAGCACCCAAATGGGGTGAGGAAAGCTATTTTTATCTCATCGGGTCCATACAGACGGATCTGATGATACTCGGAATAAGCGTCCAAAAAGGACAAACGCTCACACCCCACAGTCGAGTCGACTATTTGGTCGATGTGTGGGAGAGGAAGTGATCTTTCGGGTAGGCCCAATTGATATGTTTGAAGTCAATGCACATGCGAAGTGAGTCGTCCTTCTTTGGGACCAAGACAACATTCGCTAACCACTCGGAGTGGTAAATCTCTCGGATAAACTCAGCTGCTAGAAGTCGAGCCACTTCTTCACCGATTGTTTTTCTCTTCTGTACGGCGGACCGTTGAAGATGTTCTTTGACTGGTTTCACTTTTGGGTCGACTCGCAAACGATGCTCAGCCAGTCCCCTGGGAACACCTGGCATGTCAGAAGGTTTCCATGCGAAGATGTCACAGTTCTCACGGAGGAACTGGATGAGCGCTTCTTCCTATTTGGAGTCGAGTGTTCTTGAAATGTGAGTCAGAGCAGCATTGGGATCCATCGGGTGAATGTGAATCAGCTTTGTTTACCCAGACGACTGGAATGCTGAATCTGTGGCAGGCTTCTTAGCTCGCAACAATTCCACTACTGCCATCTGTGCATCGGCGATCTTTGAGCCCTTCTGGAAGCATTCTTCTGCCTTCTTTCGATTGCCAGTGATAGTGATCACCCCTTTAGGACCAGGCATCTTCAATTTGAGGTACACGTAACATGGTCGAGCCATAAAACGTGCATAAGCTGGCCTGCCCAGAATAACATGATAAGCACTCTGAAAGTCCACAACTTCAAATGTCAACTTTTCTTTGCGGAAATTCTTGGAATCACCCAAAACTACATCAAGGGCGATCTGGCCGAGTGACGCGTCCTTCTTGCCAGGAATAACTCCATGGAAACTCATGTTGCTTTCACTGAGTCTGGACATTGGAGTGCCCATTCCTTTCAACGTCTCTGCATACAGTATATTCAGACCACTGCCACCATCCATCAGAACCTTAGTCAATCAAGTGCCTTCGACTACTGGGTCGACCACCAGCGCTTGCCTCCCAGGGGTGGCTATATGCGCTGGGTGATCGGACTGGTCGAATATAATGGCAGTCTAAGACCACTTCTAATAACTGGGTGCCACCGGGGCGACCATGTTCACTTCTCTATTGATGACTTTCAGTCGACTCTTACTCTCAATATCAGCAAAATCATCAGAGTGGAATTGACGTGGGGGTAACCACCATCGTCCTCTTCCCCATCCTTGACTTTGTCCGCTTCCTTCTCCTTTTCCTTGGGTTGTTTCTCTCGGAATTGCTGGATTAGGAGTTGACACTGTCGAGTGGTATGCTTTGGATAAATGAAATTACCCTCTTCATCTTTCTTGGTGTGAATGTGGCATGGTAAATCTAGCACATCATTTCCATCTTGATCTTTTACTTTCTTGGGGTTCCACGATCCTTTGGGTTTCCCTTTGAACTTTCCTTGAGTCACGGCTAAGGCTTCTCCAGGAGCAGCTGGCTCGGCTTTGCGCTTCTGCTTCTGACTGGAGTTCCCTCCTTCGGTTCCATGGGCGACTGTTTTGTGCTTGCCACTCCGGAGTCGGTATTCTTCTTCACCATTGGCGTACTTGGTGACAATCTCCATCATCCGAGTCGGAGTCATATCTCCTGTCCGACCGAACTTCAGATTCAACTCTCGATACTTAACGCCTTCTCTGAAGGCACAAATTGCTTGGTGATCTGACACATTCTCGACTGTGTGGTGCAGCGTGATCCTTCTCTGGATATAATCCCTCAAAGTTTCATTTGGTTTCTGAACGCAACACTGTAATTCTGTCAGCCCTGCTGGCCGTTTGCAAGTACCTTCAAATGTTCTGACAAACACTCGAGCAAGATCTTCCCAAGTATAAATACTACCAGGCGCCAACTGATTTAGCTACGCTCTGACCGAGCCCTCTAACATCAAAGGAAGGTGCTTCATGGCCACTTCATCGTTGCCACCACCAATCTGTACAGCCACTCGGTAATCCTCAAGCCAAGTGTCAGGCTTGGACTCACCAGTGAACTTACTGACTCCAGTCACCAATCTGAAGTTGGGAGGAATCATCGCAGCCCTTATGGATCTGCTGAAGCACTCTGGACCTAAGACATGCACTCTACTGCTGGTTGGAAAATCCCTGTCGCGGTCTTCTCTGTGAGCTCTGTTTCTGTCGACTAGGCCCTGAACAAGAATAGATCTCGCGTCAAAGCCCGGTTCCCTGGGGTTGACTGGAATCCTTCGCCCACCACTGTGAGGACGTCTGTCATCATGCTGCCGAGGCACCTATGACCCACTCCTTGGGGGAGGCGTGGGCACTCGACGATGATCATCGTGATCGAGTCGGTGATCATATTGCTTGCGGTTTCTATACTAATCTCGCCGGTCTTCACGTCCCTCATGCCTCGGGGGCAATCTCAGACTGTGAGCCGACTGGACTGTGTCTGCAACCACGGATCTACTATGGATCCTATTCCACGACTGAGATACTGCTGTATTCTGCTCTCCCGCTGCTCGGAGCAAAGCCCGGATCTGCACCAAACCTCGACCAGCCTCTGACTGGGAAGGTTGGATTGACTCTGCTATTTGGGCCGCAGCTGCAAGATTCTAGATCAGAGTTCGGTATACCTGAGTCGGAGGTGGAAAAAGTTGGCGTCGACTGGACTCGGGGATACGCTGCCAAGCATGCTCGTCGAGTGCGCGCTGGAGGTTCTCCAGTCGAGTGCGCTCAGCCAAGTTGGCTAGGCGCGCCTCTTCTAAGGCCTCGGCCTCAGGGGTTTCTCCAACGATAGGAGTGTGAAGCGCATCCATGTTCCGGCGGCGAAGTTCTTCCCTCCACTGCGAAGAGAAGGGTTCGGGGCGGTACTCTTCATGAACACGCGACGAATCGCCGCCCCCAACGCCTCCGTCTTCACGAGTGAAGCCAGGAGGACTGCGTGGTCCATTTACCATCAAAACTTCCGCCGCGGGGTCGCTGCTGTCGCACTCAGATGCAGTCTCTATGGAGCCAGTCGAACAGGCCGTAGAGAGTTTCGTCGGGCTCGATTGCCACGACTTGGGGGTGGCCGACTGGCGAGCCACCACATGCCTCACCCACCGCTGAAGCCTCGATCGACCGGAACGCTTGCTCCGGTGGGCTGCAGGGAGGGAGGTCAGCACAGGAGCCGACCGATACTGAGTCGACGGCTGCCGTAGGAGGACACCATGGACGCATGCGCAAAAGTGCGTTGCCCCGCGGACGGGGAGCGCCTCGATGTCAAGTGGCACTTATTGAAGCCAAGCGGAGTCGTCGGCGATGAATACGAGCGCACTAAGACAGATCTCGCGGCCCTCGGCCAAACCTCCGCCCGAAAACATGTTGATGGGGATCGGAAAAATAGCAACTTCTCCAACAAGTCTCTAAGACACCTGCCCCAAGGTGGGCGCCAACTGTCGTGGTTCTAAGTCTGACAATAGAATAGGGGGGTAGGGATGTAGAGGCAAGATCCTAGCTGTAGAGGAGTTGTACACGCGAGGTTTACGAGTTCAGGCCCTTCTCGGAGGAAGTAACAACCCTACGTCTCGAAGCCCGGAGTCGGTCGACTGGATTATATGCGTGTGAGTTACAGGGGGTGCGAACCCTTGTGCCTGTGGAGGGGGTGGCTTATATAGAGTCCGCCAGTACCCCAGCCAGCCCACGACACAGAGGGTTTAAGGTACATTGAAGAGAGAACGTTATTGGTAACGCCCACATTAAAGTGTTGTAAATACCAATTAAGCCTATAAGTAAATGCTCGACCCTTGCATATGCAGAGTGGCTTTAGCTCTTCTGCCCATCGAGTGACTCCTGCGACGGTCGAGTGACATCGATTCTTCCGAGTGGAACGTTTCTGGTCGAGTGATGATGGTACCTTTTGGATGATCCTAGCTTTAGGGTGCCGTCTTAGGGGAGGATATCTAGGTCAGGTCTATGACCCTACCCTAGGTACGTAGCTTCATCACCCCCCCCCCGCGCGGGTCATTTCTATCATAGAAACAGACCAAACCTTTATCTCCTTGCACGACACGCAATTGATCTCTGAACATCAATCGATCTCGTCAACATGTGTCGGGGCATGAACCGAATGGGATGTCAAAACTAAGATGCGAAGCGACACCTAGTGGAGGCAAAGTGAAACTTCAAATGAACCATTTGTTTGTATGCATGTCGGACAAATTACAAATAAAAATTGGAAATACAAGCATTGTAACATCCCAAATTTTCAATTTGGAATGTTATACACTAGATCATCATTGCATATCATATTTATTGCATTTTGGTTGATCCTAGAAATTTTTCGCAACTCAAGGACCCTCGGAGAGAGTTGGGGATTTCGTTATTTTCATATTTGAGTTGTCTCAAATTTTGAAAAAATAGGATCATTTGATTTTATTTATTTTATCTTCAATAATTTCCATTGCAAAAATATGAGAGAGGGAATAAAATGACTTTCCCAAAATAAAGAAATATTGAGGATTTAATTAAAAAATCAAATAAGATTTTATTTCGTTTTATTTGCTATTTTATTTGAATTTAGGAAAAATGCGCGTTTTTCAAAATTGCATTTAGGCCCCAAATAAATGTTCATCCTGTGCGGCTTGATTTTAGAAGCCGGGGGAAATTTATTTCGGGATTTTGGAGTCCGTTTAGTATTTCTTTATTTGTTTTTCTGTGTGTTATTATTTAAAAAAACGCGAACCGACTCCGGACCGTACCCGAGCGGGACTCCGCCCGGGGCAGCCTTTATAAGGCGCCCGCCCGAGCCGGCCAGCCCACCAGCGCCCCAGCCTGCCTCGAGCCCCGCGCCGCGCCCTAACCCTAACCCTAGGCCGCCGCCGCCGCTGCCGCGCGCCGCCCCGCCGCCTCGACGCCGCCCCACGCCGCCTCGCCGGAGCCGCCCCGCCGCCTGTCGGACCCGGCGCCGAGGTAGCCGCCGTCCCCGGCGGTTTTGTTTAGAAAACCGCCCGTTTTTTTAAAAAGCCGTGGTTTATTTATTTTTTTAGATCCGTTTTTTAGAACGGTTTTATTTTGGTATGGTCTATTTAGCGAGCGTTCGCTCGTTCGTTCGCTTTAACGAACGTGTTCGTCGTTTAGATCCAGTTAACGAACGTTCGTTCGTTAAACTGTTCGTCGTTTTTCTTTTTCTCGGATTAAATCCACGATTTTTCTGATCGCGATTTCTGATCCGATTTTCGTTCTAGTATAACTTTTCGCTCGTTTATCGGAATCAGGCGATTCAAGCGCTTGGAGTTTCATCTCAAAACCCTCTTTCCATTTAGCCAACTCAAACAAGTTTTCTCCACTATAAAAATTACCCTAGATCCAGAATAGTAATCGAAGCCTGTTTCTTTTGCCGTTTGTCTTTTGTTGCTTTGTTCGATTTGATTTTTTTGCCAACCGGAGTTCTTAAGTTGAACTTTCTGGTTAGATCTCTTATTTGAGTTTTACCTGTGCATTAGTTGAGTACTTATTGTATGCTTGTTTGTTTGCGATAGAGTACCCGGAGTGCGCCGCTTGTAACTTCGAATCTCTAAGTTTCACGGATCATCAGCAAGGCAAGTAACACTTTGATCATACCTTCTACTACCCAGTTTTATTGCATTAGATAAATCCCCACACATTGCATGATTAGGATCTAATTAAATTGTGGGTTTGGGAAGTAATTGAGGTAGTACCTATTACCTGTTTATTATCAAACCTTTGGGAGTTACTTCAACGTTTGCTTATTATTGCTATGCTAGTAGACGTGGATTGGGTGAGTGATATCCATGACAGATGTGAGATTTTTAAATCAATGGTTTATCTAAGATGGCAACTTAAATACACATCTGGGTGGATTGAGGTACCTGGGTATTCTAGGATTGCCTGTTTTCTTTTGGACCGTCACCCAGGCCCAAAGGGATCATGAGATTTTTCATGCTAGAAACTTCCGTGTGCAGCCACAAGCTATTATGGGCTCTAGAATAGTTGACTAAGTCGTGCAAACTCTTACAGTGGTAGACTAGCAGATGTAGGGGATGTAGGTGGTACGATCTACCCATCGTAAGGTGCTAGCGCTTCTAAAAGACTATGTCTCGGTCATCCGTTTCTCAAACACCATGTAGTGCGAGAATCCCAATGGAGGAGATCGAGTCTTGTGGGGAAAAGTGTGAAAACCTCTGCAGAGTGTATAAACTAATCATGATTAGCCGTGTCCCCGGTTATAGACATCTTGAGTATCTAGTACCTGGATTATCATGTGAATCTCAACATGTTACTATAAAATCTAATTTGATGGGTTTGTTTAATGATGTTATTTAATTGGGATTGTGGATGCTGTCAACCATTCTCAATGTTCAACAACCACCATAATAGTTAAATAAAATTTATTCCTTTGCAGTAGGGAAAAATTGGCTTTACGCAAAACTGTAACCATAGAGCTTTCCAGCAGCCAAATATGCATATAGTATAGTCGTTTCATTCCTTTATTCTCTATGTGTTACATTGCCAGCATATTCCATGTGTTGACCCGTTTTCGGGCTGCAATGTTAATGTTGCAAACTTTTCAGACAACGATTAAGGAGTTTAAGGTCGTGGTTCTATACTCTGTGATGCCGTTGGAGTTGATGGACTCACTTATGTTCCAAGCCTTTCGCTGTTATCGTTATTAGATGGCCTTAAGCCATATTTATTGTAATAAGATCTTTATTGAGACCCTCAATGTAATAAGTGTGTGATTGCTACTCTGTTATAAATCCTTCAAGTACTGCATGGTGTCAGCATTACTGATCCAGGAATGACACCTGAGCACAGAGATTGGACCGTTTGAGGTCTGGTCGCTACAAGATGGTATCAGAGCACACGCTGACTGTAGGACACGACCACTAATCTAAAGACCTAGATCACTACTCACTCTCTTCTCTTTTGACCTCTCATCTTTTCTACTCTTTAGGATGGCGGATGCAAGCAACAAGTTCACGCAACCGGATGAAGATACACCCTTTGGACGTCACTTGAAGGAAGTCACTAGATACCTGAACATAGGAGTACCAAGCTTCACCGGAACCTACAACGCCACTTTACCTGAAGAAGAGCGCTCGATGATTCAAGTTCAAGTTCCAGGAAGGACATTTATGCCAGTCACTGAGCCCGTGGAGTTTTCTTTTGATGCACCAACTTGGAGTCTAGGAAAGAGCATGGCAGCTCACATCGCCATGGGACGCATTGGAGAAGCCTACCACAATGATCTCAAGGATACTATCTACCAGATTTGTGGGCGCCGAGATGAGCACTGGGAGATGATCAGCACCAGAAAGGATAGATCAATTGCAGCTTTTATCCAGGAGTTAAACCAGCACATTCGACGTCATGAGAACCAGATGTGTGCCGACATGATAGACCTGAAGAAGGAAAGGACAAGAATCAAGGAACTGGAGGAAGAACTCAAGGCTACACGTGAAGATTATGAAGAGGAAATTGAAGTATTAGTGGATAAGAATGCCGACCTAACAATGAAGATTGGAATATTTATGGGAGGCCCTACGCCAGTAGATGAAGACGAAGAACCCAAGGAGATTCGCCCAGAAGACTACATCATCATCGACGACACCGACTCGGATCCAGATGATAGCGATGATGACTATGTTGATGAAGCCAGAGCAGATATCATGGAGTCTGCAACCGAAGAATATTTCTAGTAGACCACCTCATCAGTAGTAGTAGTCCACCATGTAAATATAGTAGTCCGAGCACTTTTGCGATAGTTAGATCAATTGTGTGCCCTTGTTTGATTAAATGAAGTGAATTGTTTGCTTTTGCCTCATGTGCATATGGGTAGTGTTTTCTCTTTAGACCCCCTCTATTCTTAAATCTCATCTTTTCTAAACCCTCACATGCCTCCGAGACGTGACCCTGGATTATCTTTCCACCGGAGCTCACCCAGTTGATCCAGTAGCAGAACACGTTGATGCAGTTGCTAGTCCAGAATCAGAATCAGGGGAACCACAACAACAACCCACCACCACCACCACCACCTGTTGATCACTTAGCCCGTTTTCTTAGGCTCAATCCGCCGGTGTTTTCCAGTAGCACCAAGCCGATAGTAGCAGATGATTGGCTCCGCAAGACAGCTAGAGAGTTGACCACAGCAGGATGCACGGATGCGGAGAAGGTGAAGTTTGCCGCACATCAGCTTAAAGGACCCGCAGCATCATGGTGGGAGAATTTCACAGCCACTTTCCCTGTCAATACTGTCACATGGGACCAGTTTCAATAGGCTTTTCGAACTGCCCATGTTTCATCAGGAGCTATGGCCATGAAGAAGCGAGAGTTTCGCAACTTGCGCCAAGGAGGACGGATAGTTGGCCAGTATGTGGAGGACTTTAGTAAGCTAGCACGTTATGCCCCAGATGACGTTGCTACGGATGCAGCTAAGCAGGAGAAGTTTCTGGAAGGACTGAATGATGAGTTGAGCATGCAGTTGATGGTAGCAACCTTCAACAACTACCAGGAGTTGGTAGATCGTGCTCTTATGATTGAAGGGAAGCAGCAGCAAATTGAAAATCGCAAGAGGAATTATACACAAGAAAAGTACAATTTAGGAGCTCAGCAGAAGGCACGATTTATCCCTAGACTGGGAGGACATTTTCAGCATATCCATGGAGGAGGTAGCACGCACAATCACAATGGACCCAGGAATGGTAATGGGAATGGAGGAAGCAACGGCCAGAACCGCACCAACCCATCAACCCCAGCCAAGAAAGACCTGAGCCAAGTCACTTGCTTTAAATGCCAGAAGATCGGACATTATGCCAATGAATGTCCTGAATCACAGAATGCAAATGGCAATGGAAGCTCTGGGAAGAAGCCGAACCCTTTCAACAGGGGACAGGTGAACCACGTTAGTGTGGAGGAGGTTGAAGAGCAGCCGGATGCAGTAATCGGTAAGTTTTTGGTTAAGTCATTTACTGCACTCGTTCTTTTCGATACTGGTGCATCGCATTCATACATATCAAGGGGATTTATGGATAAGTATAAACTACCAACCCAAGCCCTTAGGTCACCCATGTTAGTAACCTTGCCTGGAGCAGAATATATGGCTAGTCTATGGTGTGATCGGTTACCATTAAGGATTGGTAACTATGTTTTTCCCTCAGACCTAATAGTATTGGAATCCCAAGGATTGGATGTGATATTAGGCATGGATTGGTTATGAAAGTATGAAGGGAATATTGAATGTGCTAGTAAGTCAATTTTGCTTACCACCCCAGAAGGGAGAAGGATCAAGTGTGTATCCTGAAATGTGCCAAAGAGGACTCAAGTAAATTGCTTAACATGAGTTGTGCAGGAGGAAGTACTAGCAGTGAAGGATTTCCCCGAAGTATTTCTAGAAGAGTTGCCGGGCATGCCACCGGATAGAGATATTGAGTTTTTGATTGAGCTATTGCCAGGCACAGGGCCAATATCAAAGAGACCATATAGGATGCCTGCAAAGGATTTGGTGGAAATTAAGAAGAAAATTAAGGAGTTACTGGATAAAGGTTATATTCGCCCAAGTTCTTCACCTTGGGGATCGCCAGTACTTCTAGTGGAGAAGAAGGATGGATCGTTAAGGATGGTTGTCGATTATCGAGGATTGAATGAAGTAACCATCAAGAACAAGTACCCACTACCGATGATCAATGATCTGTTTGATCGATTGCAAGGAGCTAAGGTATTTTCCAAGATCGATCTGCGATCAGGATACCACCAGTTGAAGATTCGGGAACAAGATATACCCAAGACGGCTTTTACCACCAGGTATTGGCTGTGCGAGTATACCGTTATGTCATTTGGTCTGACTAACGCACCTGCATATTTTATGAACATGATGAACAAGGTGTTTATGGAGTTCTTGGATAAGTTCGTCGTAGTTTTCATTGATGATATCCTGGTTTACTCAAAGAATGAAGAGGAGCATAAGGAATATTTGCGTTTGGTTCTTGGAAAGCTCAGGGAACATCAACTATATGCCAAGTTTAGCAAATGTGAGTTTTGGTTGAAGGAAGTTGGATTTCTCGGACATGTTATATCCGGAGAAGGTATAGCAGTAGACCCCACAAAAGTTGATACCATGACCAAGTGGGAAGCACCAACCACCGTGGGAGAGATCCGGAGTTTTCTTGGACTCGCAGGATACTACCGGAGGTTTATTGAGAATTTCTCAAAGATTGCAAAGCCTATGACAGAGTTGTTGAAGAAGGATACCAAGTTCATATGGACAGAGGAATGTGAGGCTAGTTTTCAGGAGTTGAAGAAATGTTTGGTTACTTCACCAGTGTTGATTTTGCCAAACCAGACCAAGGATTATGAGGTGTATTGCGACGCTTCACATCGAGGACTTGGAGCAGTGCTTATGCAGGAAGGGAGAGTTGTTTCATATGCCTCACGACAGCTTAAGCCTCATGAGTTGAATTATGCTACGCATGATTTGGAGTTAGCAGCCGTAGTGCATGCACTGAAGACTTGGAGACATTTTCTGATTGGAAACCATTGCAAGGTGTATACGGATCATAAGAGTTTGAAGTATATTTTCACACAGAAGGAGTTGAATCTCAGACAAAGGAGATGGTTGGAGCTCATCAAGGATTATGATATGAAATTGCATTATCACCCCGGAAAGGCTAACGTAGTAGCTGACGCATTAAGCCGTAAGAGCCATGTCAACACCCTAATGACGGGAGAATTACCAAGGGAGTTAGCCAAAAATCTTCGAGAGTTATGTTTAGAAATAGTCCCGAGAGGCTATGTAGCAGCATTGGAGATTCAGTCTACATTGATGGATAAAATCAGAGAAGCCCAAAGGACTGACAAGGAGATTGCTTCTATTAAGGAGAAAATCACCAAAGGAAAAGCTAAGGGATTTCGTGAGGATAAGCACGATACCTTATGGTTTGAAGACCGTGTTTATGTGCCAAATGATCTGGAGCTTAGGAAGCTAATTCTGCAAGAGGCCCATGATTCACCATATTCGATTCACCCAGGAAATACCAAGATGTATTGGGATTTGAAGGATATTTTCTGGTGGACCGGAATGAAGAAGGATATTGCGGAGTACATAGCAGTTTGTGATGTATGTCAGAGAGTGAAGGCAGAGCATCAGAAGCCAGCAGGATTGCTACAACCATTGTCGATACCCGAATGGAAGTGGGATAAGCTAGGCATGGATTTTATTACAGGATTGCTCAGAACACGTTCAGGCTATGACTCGATATGGGTTGTAGTCGATCGTTTGACAAAGGTAGCTCATTTCATTCCAGTGAAGACTACCTATACCAGTGCAAAGTTGGCAAAGATATACATGACCAGGATCGTATGTGTGCATGGAGTTCCAAGGAGCATTGTATCAGATAGAGGGACCCAGTTTACTTCAAAGTTCCGGAATCAGTTGCATGAGAATTTGGGAACAAGACTAGAGTTTAGCACAGCTTTCCACCCACAGACAAATGGACAGACTGAGAGAGTCAACCAGATCTTGGAGGATATGCTAAGAGCTTGTGCGCTAGATTACAGATCTAGTTGGGATGAGAATTTGCCATATGCAGAGTTCTCTTACAACAACAGCTACCAAACCAGTTTGAAGATGGCCCCTTTCGCAGCCTTGTACGGAAGGAGGTGCAGGACCCCATTGTCCTGGGATGAAGTTGGAGATCGCCAGTTGTTTGGACCGGATCTGATAAAGGAATCTGAACAGAAAGTGAAATTAATTCGCGACAGGCTAAAGGTTGCTCAATCCAGGCAGAAGAGTTATGCAGATTCTAAACGCAAGGAGACAGTTTACAAAGTCGGGGACTGAGTTTATCTTCGAGTATCACCACTTCGAGGAGTTAAGCGCTTTGGAGTTAAGGGAAAGTTAGCGCCATGTTTTGTAGGCCCATATAAAGTATTGGAACGTATGGGAGAAGTAGCCTACAAGTTGGAATTGCCCGAAGGATTGTCAGGAGTTCACGACGTATTTCATGTATCCCAGTTGAAGAAGTGCCACGCGGAGATGGCTGACATACCGCTGAGAGATACGGTACCACTGGAAGCAATTCAGTTGGACAGTGATTTGACCTATGAGGAGAAACCAGTTAAGATTCTAGAATATGCCAGTCGAGTCATCCGCAGCAAGGTTATCAAGTTTTGCAAGGTTCAGTGGAGCCACCACACGGAGGATGAAGCCACCTGGGAACGAGAGGAAGATTTGCTGAAGGACCACCCTCACCTATTTTCTAGCCAACCCGAATCTCGAGGGTGAGATTCATCTTAAGGGGGGTATGTTTGTAACTTCCCAAATTTTCAATTTGGAATGTTATACAGTAGATCATCATTGCATATCATATTTATTGCATTTTGGTTGATCCTAGAAATTTTTTGCAACTCAAGGACCCTCGGAGAGAGTTGGGGATTTCGTTATTTTCATATTTGAGTTGTCTCAAATTTTGAAAAAAAAATAGGATCATTTGATTTTATTTATTTTATCTTCAATAATGTCCATTGCAAAAATATGAGAGAGGGAATAAAATGACTTTCCCAAAATAAAGAAATATTGAGGATTTAATAAAAAATAAGATTTTATTTGGTTTTATTTGCTATTTTATTTGAATTTAGGAAAAATGTGCATTTTTCAAAATTGCATTTAGGCCCCAAATAAATGTTCATCCTGTGTGGCTTGATTTTAGAAGCCGGGGAAAATTTATTTTGGGATTTTTGGAGTTCGTTTAGTATTTCTTTTATTTTTTTTCTGTGTGTTATTATTTAAAAAAACGCGAACCGACTCCGCGCCGTACCCGAGCGGGACTCCGCCCGGGGCAGCCTTTATAAGGCGCCCGCCCGAGCCGGCCAGCCCACTAGCGCCCCAGCCCGCCTCGAGCCCCGCGCTGCGCCCTAACCCTAACACTAGGCCGCCGCCGCCGTCGCTGGCGCGCGCCGCCGCCCCGCGCCGCCTCGCCGGAGCAGCCCCGCCGCCCGCCGGACCCACCGCCGAGGTAGCCACCGTCGCCGGCGGTTTTCTTTAGAAAACCGCCCGTTTTTTAAAAGTCGCGGTTTATTTTTTTAGATCTATTTTTTAGAACGGTTTTATTTCGGCTTAGTCTATTTAGCGAGCGTTCGCTCGTTCGTTCGTTTTAACGAGCGTGTTCGTCGTTCAGATCCAGTTAACGAACATTCATTCGTTAACTGTTCGTTGTTTTTCTTTTTCTCGGATTAAATCCGCGATTTTTCTGATCGCGATTTCTGATCCGATATTTGTTGTAGTATAACTTTTTGCTCGTTTATCGGAATCAGGCGATTCAAGCGCCTGGAGTTTCGTCTCGAAACCCTCTTTCCGTTTAACCAACTCAAACAAGTTTTTGCCACTATAAAAATTTCCCTAGATCCAGAATAGTAATCAAAGCCTGTTTCTTTTGCCGTTTGTCTTTCGTTGCTTCGTTCGATTTAATTTTTTTTTGCCAACCGGAGTTCTTAAGTTGAACTTTCTGGTTAGATCTCTTATTTGAGTTTTACCTGTGCATTAGTTGAGTACCTATTGTATGCTTGTTTGTTTGCGATAGAGTACCCGGAGTGCGCCGCTTCTTACTTCGAATCTCTATGTTTCGCGGATCATCAGCAAGGCAAGTAACACTTTGATCATACCTTCTACTACCCAGTTTTATTGCATTAGATAAATCCCCACACATTGCATGATTAGGATCTAATTAAATTGTGGGTTTGGGAAGTAATTGAGGTAGTACCTATTACCTGTTTATTATCAAACCTTTGGGAGTTACTTCTATGTTTGCTTATTATAGCTATGCTATGCTAGTAGACGTGGATTGGGTGAGTGATATCCATGACAGATGTGAGATTTCTAAATCAATGGTTTATCTAAGGTGGCAACTTAAATACACATCTGGTGGATTGAGGTACATGGGTATTCTAGGATTGCCTGTTTTCTTTTGGACCGCCACCCAGGCCCAAAGGGATCATGAGATTTTTCATGATAGAAACTTCCGTGTGCAGCCACAAGCTATTATGGGCTCTAGCATAGTTGACTAAGTCATGCGAACTCTTATAGTGGTAGACTAGCAGATGTAGGGGATGTAGGTGGTATGGTCTACCCATTGTAAGGTGCTAGCGCTTCTGAAAGACTATGTCTCGATCATCCGTTTCTCAAACACCATGTAGTGCGAGAATACCAACGGAGGAGATCGAGTCTTGTGGGGAAAAGTGCGCAAACCTCTGCAGAGTGTATAAACTAATCATGATTAGCCGTATCCCCGGTTATGGACATCTTGAGTATCTAGTACCTGGATTATCATGTGAATCTCAACATGTTACTGTAAAATCTAATTTGATGGGTTTGTTTAATGATGTTATTTAATTGGGATTGAGGATGATGTCAACCATTCTCAATGCTCAACAACCACCATAATAGTTAAATAAAATTTATTCCTTTGCAGTAGGGAAAAATTGGCTTTACGCAAAACTGTAACCATAGAGCTTTCCACCAACCAAATATGCATATAGTATAGCCATTTCATTCCATTATTCTCTATGTGTTACATTGCCAGCATATTCCATGTGTTAACCCGTTTTTGGGCTGCAACGTTAATGTTGCAGACTTTTCAGACGATGATTAAGGAGTTTTAGGTCGTGGTTCTATACTTAGTGATGTCGTTGGAGTTGATGGACTCACTTATGTTCCAAGCCTTCCGCTGTTATTGTTATTAGATGGCCTTAAGCCATATTTATTGTAATAAGATCTCTATTGAGACCCTCGATGTAATAAGTGTGTGATTGCTACTCTGTTATAAATCCTTCAAGTATTGTGTGGTGTCAGCATTACTGATCTAGGGATGACACCTGAGCACAGAGATTGGACCGTTTGAGGTCTGGTCGCTACAAGCATGGTCTAGGCCCACATGCGAATGATACTCGGCGGAATGTTCAAACGAGGCATGCGGGAGGATGGACTCGACCGGAGGGCGACATGATCGATGGAGAAGAGGGTTCGAGAGGAATGAGAAATAATCAAAAAGTCCACATGATTATACTTGAACGGCTCAAATAAACAATAAGTTGTCTCGCTTGGCCTACATAGTGAAAGGCCTAATGCGCAACGTGGAGCACTAATGCTCGAATATGGCCGGGAAAACAGGGAAACCGACTTGTGGGGCACACCTGTCGGGACGACGTAGCACAAATTAGTCCAATAAAGGAGCTGGCCCACGACCTCCTCTCCACCGGCAACCGTTCATGTGGGTCATGGGGGCCAACAACGTGGTACAACTCCAGCACCGCCTCTGGACACAGCGACCGCGGTTAGCGATGATAACCCACAAGTATAGGGGATCGCAACAGTTTTCGAGGGTAGAGTATTCAACCCAAATTTATTGATTCGACACAAGGGGAGGCAAAGAATATTCTCAAGTATTAGCAGCTGAGTTGTCAATTCAACCACACCTGGAAACTTAATATCTGTAGCAAAGTATTTAGTAGCAAAGTAATATGATAGTAGTGGTAACGGTAGCAAAAGGTAACAGTAGCAAAAGTAGTGTTTTTGGTATTTTGTAGTGATGATAGCAATAGCAACGGAAAAGTAAATAAGCAAAGAACAATATATGGAAAGCTCGTAGGCAATGGATCGGTGATAGAGAATTATGCCGGATGCGGTTCATCATGTAACAGTCATAACATAGGGTGACACAGAACTAGCTCCAATTCATCAATGTAATGTAGGCATGTATTCCGAATATAGTCATACGTGCTTATGGAAAAGAACTTGCATGACATCTTTTGTCCTACCCTCCCGTGGCAGCGGGGTCCTAGCAGAAACTAAGGGATATTAAGGCCTCCTTTTAATAGAGTACCGGACCAAAGCATTAACACATAGTGAATACATGAACTCCTCAAACTACGGTCATCACCGGTAAGTATCCCTATTATTGTCACTTCGGGGTTAACGGACATAACACATAATAGGTAACTATAGACTTGCAAGATAGGATCAAGAACTCTCATATATTGATGAAAACATAATGGGTTCAGATCTAAAATCATGGCACTCGGGCCCTAGTGACAATCATTAAGCATAGAAAAGTCATAGCAACATCAATCTCAGAACATACTGGATGCTAGGGATCAAACCCTAACAAAACTAACTCGATTACATGATAAATATCAACCAACCCATCACCGTCCAGCAAGCCTATGATGGAATTACTCACGCACGGCGGTGAGCATCATGAAATTGGTGATGGAGGATGGTTGATGACGACGATGGCGACGGATTCCCCTCTCCGGAGCCCCGAATGGACTCGAGATCAGCCCTCCCGAGAGGTTTTAGGGCTTGGCGGCGGCTCCGTATCGTAAAACGCGATGAATCCTTCTCTCTGATTTTTTTCTCCCCGAAAGCAAATATATAGAGTTGGAGTTGAGGTCGGAGGAGCTCCAGGGGGCCCACGAGGTAGGGGGCACGCCCTAGGGGGGCAGGCGCGCCCCCACCCTCGTAGCTAGGGTGTGGGCCCCCTGGTCTTCATCTTTTGCAAGGATTTTTTATTATTTCCGAAAATATGTTTCGTGAAGTTTCAGGTCATTCCGAGAACTTTTGTTTCTGCGCATAAATAACACCATGGAAATTCTACTGAAAACAGCGTCAGTCCGGGTTAGTTCCATTCAAATCATGCAAGTTAGAGTCCAAAACAAGGGCAAAAGTGTTTGGAAAAGTAGATACGACGGAGACGTATCAACTCCCCCAAGCTTAAACCTTTGCTTGTTCTCAAGAAATTCAGTTGATAAACTGAAAGTGATAAAGAAAAGCTTTTACAAACTCTGTTTGCTCTTGTTGTTGTAAATATATAAAGCCAGCATTCAAGTTTTCAGCAAAGATTATGAACTAACCATATTCACGATAATGCATAGGCCTCATGTTTACTCATATCAATGGCATAATCAACTAGCGAGCAATAATAATAAATCTCGGATGACAACACTTTCTCAAAACAATCATAATATGATATAACAAGATGGTATCTCGCTAGCCCTTTCTGAGACTGCAAAACATAAATGCAGAGCACCTTTAAAGATCAAGGACTGACTAGACATTGTAATTCATGGTAAAAGAGATACAGTCAAGCCATACTCAATGTAGACTAACAGTAATGAATTCAAATGACAGTGGTGCTCTCCAACTGGTGCTTTTTAATAAGAGGATGATGACTCAACATGAAAGTAAATAGATAGGCCCTTCGCAGAGGGAAGCAGGGATTTGTAGAGGTGCCAGAGCCCGGTTTTGAAATAGAGGTGAATAATATTTTGAGCGGTATACTTTCATTGTCAACATAACAACCAAGAGATGGCGATATCTTCCATGCTACACACATTATAGGCGGTTCCCAAACAGAATGGTAAAGTTTATACTCCCCCTCCACCAACAAGCATCAATCCGTGGCTTGCTCGAAACAACAAGTGCCTCCAACTAACAAGAGTCCCAGGGGGAGTATTGTTTGCAATTATTTTGATTTGATTTGCATAAAGCATGGGACTGGGCATCCCGGTGACCAACCACTTTCTCGTGAGTGAGGAGCGGAGTCCACTCCTCTTGAGAATAACCCACCTAACATGGAAGATACGGACAGCCCTAGTTGATACATGAGCTATTCGAGCATACAAAACATGATATTTATTTGAAGGTTTAGAGTTTGGCACATTCAAATTTACTTGGAATGGTAGGTAGATACCGTATATAGGTAGGTATGGTGGACTCATATGGAATAACTTTGGGGTTTATGGAGTTGGATGCACAAGCAGTATTCCCGCTTAGTATAGGTGAAGGCTAGCAAAATATTGGGAAGCGACCAGCTAGAGAGCGACAACAGTCATGAACATGCATTAAATTAATCAACACCGAATGCAAGCATGAGTAGGATATAATGCACCATGAGCATAAATATCGTAGAGGCTATGTTGATTTTGTTTCAACTACATGCGTGAACATGTGCCAAGTTAAGCCACTCGAATCGTTCAAAAGAGGATACCACCCTATCATACCACATCACAACCATTTTAATAGCATGTTGGCACGCAAGGTAAACCATTATAAGCTCCTAGCTAATCAAGCATGGCATAAGAAACTATGATCTCTAGTTGCCATTGCAAACATGTTTATTCATAATAGGCTGAATCAGGAACGATGAACTAATCATATTTACAAAAACAAGAGAGGCCGAGTTCATACCAGCTTTTCTCATCTCAATCAGTCCATCGTATATCGTCATAATTGCATTTCACTTGCACGACCGAACGATGTGGATAATAATAATAGTGCACGTGCATTGGACTAAGCTGGAATCTACAAGCATCCAATGAACAGGAGAAGACAAGGCAATATGGGCTCTTTTGTCAGATCAACAATAATGCATATAAGAGCCACTTCAACAATTTAATCATGATCTTCTCCTATCGACCCCCAAAGAAAAGAAAAGAAATAAAACTATTTACACGGGAAAGCTCCCAACAAGCAAAAGAAGAACAGGAAATCTTTTTGGGTTTTCTTTTTAATTACTACTACAATCATGGAGTAAACTAATTAAAAACTACAACTAATTTTTTTGGTTTTTCTTAAGGTTTATTAAACACACAAGAATAAAGCATAAAAAGTAAAATAAACTAGCATGGATGATACAATGAAAAAGTATGAGCACCAACAACTAGCAATGAGTGTGTGAACATGAATGTAATGTCGGTGAGAAATACGTACTCCCCCAAGCTTAGGCTTTTGGCCTAAGTTGGTCTATGGCCATGGTTGGCCTGGCGGATATCCATAATAATAGTTGGGGTCGTACTGAGATGCGGCGGCTATCGCCTCCTGAGTTGCAGCGTGGTGACGAACGGCCTCCGTCCTCCTCTCGTACTCATCTGCCTCCTCTCTGGTAATAACATATCTTTCTTTTGCCTGATAATCAAAGAAGGCAGGAGCAGGGAGAGTAATATGGACAGCACGGCGTCTGTCGAAGATTAAGCGATACTGGAGAGGTGATTCATTCCTCTCAACAAACTGGTGGTGAACCATAGCATCATAATCCAAATAAGCAGGGGGCAACTCAATATCATCTTCACGTATGGCTATACCAAGAAAATTAGCTATGCGGGTTGCATAAATTCCACCAAATAAATCTCCATTAAGTCTATTAAGATGCAACCTACGTGCAACAATGGCTCCCAAATTATAAGATTTATCTCCTAACACAGCACTCCTAAGAATACCGAGGTCAGGGACACACATGTGACATGCCTCATCTTTACCATTAATGCATCTACCTATGAAGAGAGCAAAATAATGTATAGCAGGAAAGTAAATGCTCCCTATGGTAGCTTGTGTTATATCTCTAGATTCCCCCACAGTTATACTAGCAAGAAAATCTCTAAATTCAGATTTTTGAGGTTCCCTGACACTACCCCATTGTGGAAGTTTGCAAGCAGTGGTAAAATCCTCTAAGTCCATAGTGTAAGAATTTCATAAAGATCAAACAGGACAGTTGGAGAATTACGTGAAGATGAAAATTCAAACCTCCTCACAAAGGAACTAGTGAGATAGTGATATTGGCTGCACTTTTCTTCCTTGAAGCTCACAAGATCAGTGTTACCCAAATATGCATTAAATTCTTCCTTAATTCCTGCTTGATCCATAAAGTTTTTCGAAGGCCATTCACAAGGATGCACTGGAGCGTCTCTTGGTGGTTCTTCATCAACATCACGCATTGCAAGCCTGGGTCCTTGCTTCCTTGAAGAACCACCTTGGTACATTTTCCTAAGCATATTTCTCCCTCTGAATTTTTTTTGAAATTTTTAGTAACTTCAAAATAAAAGTAAACCAAACTCAACAAAATTGATAACAACAACTCCTACAAGTGCCTAGAGCCTATATCTTGCATTAGAACTACTTTTGACCATATAAATTTGTCATGCAAGCTCAAGAACTTGGTCACCTAGGCAGCACAAATTTGCAATGAATAAAGCACTAGAACAAAAACTAATTGGACCAATGGAGGAGTCACATACCAAGGAAAAATCTCCCCAAGCAGTTTTGTGAGAGGTGCTTTGAGAAAGGAGATCGAAAATCGTAGCAAAATGAGCTAGAACTCGTGCTTGAGCTGGATATTCGTGTTTGTGGGAGGAATAAGAAGTGTGTGGGTGCAAGAATAAGTGGAGGAGGGCCACCGTGGGCCCATGAGGTAGGGTTAGGGCGCGCCCTCCACCCTCGTGGCCAGGTGGATGCCCCTCCTGCTGTGTTCTCAGTGCCAATATTCCCAAATATTCCAAAAAAATCATATTTAAATTTCAGGCCATTTCGAGAACTTTTATTTTTGGGGTATTTTTATATTGCATGAATAATTCAGATAACAGACAGAGAAATACTATTTTATTTTATTCAATATAAATAACAGAAAGTAAAAGGAGGGTATAGAAGGTTGTGCCTTCTAGTTTCATCCATCTCATGCTTATCAAAAGGAATCCACTAACAAGGTTGATCAAGTCTTGTTAACGAACTCATTCCGAATAACATGGAACCGGAGAAATTTCAAATAACACTATGTTACCTCAACGGGGATATGCACATCCCCGATAATAAGAATATCATATTTCTTCTTGACAGTAGGAAGAGGAAATTCAAAACCTCCAAATATAATCGATGGAACTTTTCCAATAGAGTTGATACTATGAACTTGAGGTTGTTTCCTCGGAAAGTGTACCGTATGCTAATTACCATTAACATGAAAAGTTACATTGGCTTTAGTGCAATCAATTACAGCCCCTGCAGTATTCAAAAAGGGTCTTCCAAGAATAAGAGACATACTATCGTCCTCGGGAATATCAAGAATAACAAAGTCCGTTAAAATAGTAACGTTTGCAACTACAAGAGGCACATCCTCACAAATACCGACAGGTATAGCAGTTGATTTATCATCCATTTGCAAAGATATTTCAGTAGGTGTCAACTTGTTGAAATCAAGTCTACGATATAAAGAGAGAGGCATAACACTAACACCCGATCCAAGATCACATAAAGCAGTTTTAACATAATTTCTTTTAATGGAGCATGGTATAGTGGGTACTCCTGGATCTCCAAGTTT
Organism: Triticum aestivum; assembly: GCF_018294505.1. Taxonomy (NCBI): domain Eukaryota; kingdom Viridiplantae; phylum Streptophyta; class Magnoliopsida; order Poales; family Poaceae; genus Triticum; species Triticum aestivum. Next base: position 447,574,776 of record NC_057794.1, read on the forward strand.
CTTTGGTATTCCACCCTTAAAAGTATAATTAGCAAGCATGGTGGAAATTTTAGCTTCTGGTATCTTTCTCTTATTTGTAACAATTTCTTTCATATACTTAGCATAAGGATTCATTTTAAGCATATTAGTTAATCGCATACGCAAAAAGATAGGTCTAATCATTTCAGCAAAGCGCTCAAAATCTTCATCATCTTTTTTCTTGGATGGTTTGGGAGGAAAAGACATGGGTTTCTGAACCCATGGTTCTATTTCTTTACCATGTTTCCTAGCAACAAAGTCTTTCTTATCATAACGTTGATTCTTTGATTGTGGGTTATCATGATCAATAGCAGGTTCAATTTCTATATCATTATCATTGCTAGGTTGAGCATCAACATGAACATTATCATTAGTTTCAGGTTCATTACCAGATTGTGTTTCAGCATCAGGAATAGAAATATCATTTGGATTCTCAGGTGTTTCAGCAATAGGTTCACTAGAAGCATGCAAAGTCCTATCATTTTTCTTTTTCTTCCTTTTAGAAGGACTAGGTGCATCTATATTATTTCTCTGAGAATCTTGCTCAATTCTCTTGGGGCAGCCTTCAGGATACATAGGTTCCTGAGTCATTTTACCACCTCTAGTCATAACTCTAACAACATTATCATTATTCTTACTATTCAGTTCATTGAGTAAATCATTTTGTGCCTTAAGTACTTGTTCTACTTGAGTGGTAACCATAGAAGCATGTTTACTAATAAGTTTAAGTTCACCTTTGACATTAGCCATATAATCACCCAAGTGTTCAAGCATATTTGAATTGTATGTCAATTGTCTACCAAAATAAGCATTGAAGTCTTCTTTCTTAACCACAAATTTATCAAACTCGTCTAAGCATGGGCTAGCAAACTTAGTAAATGGGATTTCAGCTTTATCATATCTATAGAGAGAATTTACCTTTACTACCTGTGTCGGGTTATCAAGACCATGAGTTTCTTAAATAGGTGAAGGATTAAGATCATATGTTTCTTCAATAGGCGGTAAATTAAGACCGTGTATTTCTTCAATAGGAGGTAAATTCTTAACATCTTCAGCTTTAATACCCTTTTCTTTCATAGATTTCTTTGCCTCTTGCATATCTTCAGGGCTGAGAAATAGAACACCTTTCTTCTTCGAAATTGGTTTAGGAATAGGCTCAGGAAGTGCCCAATTATTTTCATTTGTCAACATATTATTCGATAGAATTTCAGCTTCATCCGGTGTTCTTTCCCTGAAAACAGAACCAACACAACTATCCAGGTAATCTCTGGAAGCATCGATTAGTCCATTATAAAAGATATCAAGTATTTCATTTTTCTTAAGAGGATGATTAGGCAAAGCATTAAGTAACTTGAGAAGCCCCCCCCCCCAAGCTTGTGGGAGACTCTCTTCTTCAATTTGCACAAAATTATATATATATCCCTTAAGGAAGCTTGTTTCTTATGAGCAGGGAAATATTTAGCAGAGAAGTAATAAATCATATCCTGGGGACTATGCACACAACCAGGATCCAGAAAATTAAACCATATCTTAGCATCTCCCTTTAATGAGAACGGAAATATTTTAAGGATATAAAAGTAACGAGTTCTCTCATCATTAGTGAACAGGGTTGCTATATCATTTAATTTAGTAAGATGTGCCACAACAGTTTCAGATTCATAGCCATGAAAAGGATCATATTCAACCAAAGTAATTATATCAGGATCAACAGAGAATTCATAATCCTCATCTGTAACACAGATAGGTGAAGTAGCAAAAGCAAGGTCATGTTTCATTCTAGCATTAAGAGATGGCTGCTTCTAGTTAGCTAATAACCTTTTGAGTTCGTATCTATCTTTGCAAGCTAAAATAGCTAAAGCAGCTTCTTTTTCAAAAACATAACCCTTAGGAATAACATGTCATTCATATTTATTAGGGGAAGAGTCTTCATCATCACTTTCATCAATATTATCAGATTCAATATTTTCATTCTCTCTGACCCTAGCAAGTTGTTCAACAAGAAATTCACCAAGTGGCACAGTAGTATCAAGCATAGAAGTAGCTTCATCATAAGTATCATGCATAGCAGAAGTGGAATCATCAATAACATACGACATATCAAAACGAATAGCAGAAGCAGGTTTAGGTGTTGCATTCTTACTCAAAACAGAAGGTGAATCAAGTGCAGAGCTAGATGGCAGTTCCTTACCTCCCCTCATACTTGAGGGATAAATCTTGGTTTTTGGGTCTCTCAAGTTCTTCATAATGATAAGAAAATATAAATCCCAAGTGACTCAAAGAATAGAATTATGCTCCCCGGCAACGGCGCCAGAAAATAGTCTTGATAACCCCAAGTATAGGGGATCGCAACAGTTTTTGAGGGTAGACTATTCAACCCAAATTTATTGATTCGACACAAGGGGAGCCAAAGAATATTCTCAAGTATTAGCAGCTGAGTTGTCAATTCAACCACACCTGGAAACTTAATATCTGCAACAAAGTATTTAGTAGCAAAGTAATATGATAGTAGTGGTAACGGTAGCAAAAGGTAACAGTAGCAAAAGTAGTGTTTTTGGTATTTTGTAGTGATGATAGCAATAGCAACGGAAAAGTAAATAAGCGAAGAACAATATATGGAAAGCTCGTAGGCAATGGATCAGTGATAGAGAATTATGTCAGATGCGGTTCATCATGTAATAGTCATAACATACGGTGACACAGAACTAGCTCCAATTCATCAATGTAATGTAGGCATGTATTCTGAATGTAGTCAAACGTGCTTATGGAAAAGAACTTGCATGACATCTTTTGTCCTACCCTCCCGTGGCAGCGGAGTCCTAGCGGAAACTAAGGGATATTAAGGCCTCCTTTTAATAGAGTACCGGACCAAAGCATTAACACATAGTGAATACATGAACTCCTCAAACTACGGTCATCACCGGTAAGTATCCCGATTATTGTCACTTCGGGGTTAACGGATCATAACACATAATAGGTAACTATAGACTTGCAAGATAGGATCAAGAACTCTCATATATTGATGAAAACATAATAGGTTCAGATCTGAAATCATGGCACTCAGGCCCAAGTGACAAGCATTAAGCATAGCAAAGTCATAGCAACATCAATCTCAGAACATAGTGGATAATAGGGATCAAACCCTAACAAAACTAACTCGATTACATGATAAATCTCATCCAACCCATCACCGTCCAGCAAGCCTACAATGGAATTACTCACGCACGGCGGTGAGCATCATGAAATTGGTGATGGAGGATGGTTTATGATGACGATGGCGATGGATTCCCCTCTCCGGAGCCCCGAACGGACTCCAGATCAGCCCACCCGAGAGGTTTTAGGGCTTGGCGGCGGCTCAATATCGTAAAACGCGATGAATCCTTCTCTCTGCTTTTTTCTCACCGAAAGCAAATATATAGAGTTGGAGTTGAGGTCGGAGGAGCTCCAGGGGGCCCACGAGGTAGGGGGCGCGCCCTAGGGGGGCAGGCGTGCCCCCACCCTCGTGGCTAGGGTGTGGGCCCCCTAGTCTTCATCTTTTGCAAGGATTTTTATTATTTCCAAAAATATGTTCCGTGAAGTTTCATGTCATTCCGAGAACTTTTGTTTCTGCACATAAATAACACCATGGCAATTCTGCTGAAAACAGTGTCAGTCCAGGTTAGTTCCATTCAAATCATGCAAGTTAGAGTCCAAAACAAGGGCAAAAGTGTTTGTAAAATTAGATACGACGGAGACATATCAAGCGACACGCTCATCGTCGCTAGACACAGTCGGTTTCAGTGTGCCGAGGGTGGCGTTAGTGCTGTGAAACGACCAACATTATGTTTGGTTTGTGCCCAAGGTTGCCCCATCAAAGCATTGGGTAGCCAAAATTTTGGTTGAGGTTTTGGTTGCCCATGATTTGGCCGACATCGGCAAGAAAAATGAACTAGTGTTGGCTAGAGTTCATTGGCATGCCAAAAAAATGGCAACCATCCAAACAAAGACCAATCTTTGGGTCATGACCAAAATTTTGGTAAGGTGCACTTTGGCCACAATCCAAACACACCCCAACACCCGGCTCGTCGAGGATGCACGGGGCGCCGGGACGCATACGTGGAGTGGTGTAGCACGGCCAACTGCATCCTCGGGACCTAAGACCATGCCAGGTTGTCTTGCTTTTTCAATGACATGCGTCGATCGCATGTGAGCAAAGGGCATCTCCAACGTTGCCACGACCGCAGCTGACTACCCTGGCACACCAAAAACCCTCATCCCTCGCACCGTCGCGTGGTGCGTTCCCAGCCGGCGCCAGATGCCCGCATTCATGTCATCCATCTGTATGCCATCGTTAAGAGGCTCGGTGCCCAAGGAACCAACTCCGGTGACTTAATGACGCACCAGGACGCTTGGCCTCGCCGGAATGCGCTACTTAAAGCGGCAACGCCCAGCTAACCTCCACACCATAGTGCATCGTCTTCCTACCTGGCACCACATCCGCCATGACCGCAAGCGTGAACGCTCTGTGGGAGAGCTTGTCTTCAGGGATGGTGCTCGAGGTCGCCGCCCTCGCTCAAGTCGCCGCACAAGCGGTGGCCACGCTGGCGGCCGACGACGGGAGCACCGTCAGCCACGTGTCCTACTTGCCGCCGTCCAACATCCGGCACTGCTGAGGTCGGGGACTCCTCAGAGGATGAGTATGGCATGGGACGCAGCAGGGCATGGTGTGCCAACTGGCCGGTCTGTCTCCCGTGTTCTACTTTTCCTTGCCGAAGACCGCACCTTCACTTCACGGGTCTTGAACCCCGCCCCCGTACATGGAGATCGCAGATGGAGGACGTCAGTCCCCTCCGTAGAATAGGTTTAGGGTCGAGTTTCTTTTATTTTTCTGTCCTATAAAATTTCGAAATGTAATGAAAATCTACCGTGTTTGCATTAATCTCGGCCGGTGTATATGAACTTTCACAATAATATAGTATATTGTAGGAGTACTAGCAAGATGCCCGTGCGTTGCACAGAAGATCAAGATCTTGTGGGAGAAAAGGATGACCGAGGGAAGGCCTTATCTGCAAATGCACATTCACGCATTTCACATCTTTCTACATCTACGGGAACCTATGAAAGGGTTAACGTAAATTGCCTCTCTCTCCTCCCCTGATTTTCATGGTGGTGGGCCCCTCCCTCCCCAATCTACAATCAACAGCTCAGACGTTTCACATTATGTTAATTACGTAAGTGGGACTACGTAGGTGTAGCATTACTCGTCCTAAAAAACCCAACTAAGCCAACCTCCCAACATATCGCGCGGAAAAAGACCCGACCGCGCTGTTTTAGTCGGGATTACCGGATTACTAGTAGTAGTATCGATGGATCGCGCGAAGCAACAAGTTTTTTTTTGAGGGGGCGAAGCACCAAGTTTAAAAGGAAAAAGGCGGTACACTCACAGCACCCCTGTCGTGGTCGCATTGCACCCCACACGCGTTCAGTCCTACACATGGCTCACGCAAACGGAACGCGCTTCGGCTTGCCTCTTCACTAACACGTGGGACTGCACTTGGAGAAATATGCTCTGCTTAAGAAGCTTCATTGCCCTGTTCTGCACTCAATCTTCTTAGCTGAGATGGCATGCCAAGGCCGATTAGTTGCCATATATTTATTATGATGTAGATTGCCATGGTCTAGTAGCCAATCTGTTAGGTGAAATAGCTCTACACCATTTTATACTCGATCTTTGTTGCTGTGATGGCCTTCGATAGTTTGATGGCTGTGTGCTCGGGCTCATTGACTGATGAAACAACCTGCCATAATTTAGGACTCAAATCTGTTTGCTGAATTAGCTTTACATATATTTCGTTACTTAGATCTGCTCGTCCAAATATCTTTCCATAGCTTTAGACATCGACCTAGGTATTTTCTTCTGGACTTCATAAAAAACCATATATGTTTTTCCTGCAATATCTAGTAGAAGAACTAATTTGTATGTCTAACAGATGGATAGGACTTGGATAACTTCTACTCAAAGATTCTCCACTGCATATGTCGAGGGGGTTGAAAACTTCATGAACATTATTAGAGCTGAGTACGGTGGTCCGAAATCAGATGTGCTCTGCCCGTGTAGCAGTTGTATCAATTCAGTTACAAGACCCCAGTCAACTATGCAAAATCATCTACACTTGTATAGGATGTCAGTCACATATACTAGGTGGGTTCATCATGATGAAGCTGTGAACGTCAATGTTATTGACTACGTGGAAGTAGCAGATCACCATCTTGATCTGCCTGATGCTCAGGTGGAAGAGGAGGAGGGGGTGGTGTGATATGTCCATTTTGCATCATGCTTTTATATCAATATTTATTGCATTATGGGTTGTTATTACACATTATGTCACAATACTTATGCCTATTCTCTCTTATTTTACAAGGTTTACATAAAGAGGGAGAATGCTGGCAGCTGGGATTCTGGGCTGGAAAAGGAGCAAATATTAGAGATCTATTCTGCACAGCTCCAAAAGTCCTGAAACTTCACGGAAGATGTTTTCCAAATATATAAAAAATACTGGGAGCAAGAACTTCACCAGGGGGGCCACACCCTACCCACGAGGGTGGGGGGCGCGCCCTACCCCTCTGGGCGCACCCCCCTACCTCGTGGGCCCCTTGGTGGCCTTCCGGTGGCCATCTTCTGCTATATGTAGTCTTTCGATGGGAAAATAATCATAGGCCATCTTCTCGGACGAAATTCCGCCGCCACAAGGCGGAACCTTGGCGGAACCAATCTAGGGCTCTGGCGGAGCTGTTCTGCTAGGGAAACTTCCCTCCTGGAGGGGGAAATCATCGCCATCGTCATCACCAACGCTCCTCTCATCGGGAGAGGGTAATCTCCATCAACATATTCATCAGCACCATCTCATCTCAAAACTCTAGTTCATCTCTTGTATCCAATTCTTGTCTCCAAGTCTGGGATTGGTGCTAGTTGGTTCAATTGGTGGAAGATCATATGTTCAGATCCTATATGCATATTAATACCCCTCTGATTATGAACATGTTTATGCTTTGTGAGTAGTTACTTTTGTTCCCGAGGACATGGGAGAAGTCTTGCTATTAGTAGTCATGTGAATTTGGTATTCGTTCGATATTTTGATGAGATGTATGTTGTCTCTCCTCTAGTGGTGTTATGTGAACATCGACTACATGACACTTCACCATTATTTGGGCCTAGAGGAAGGCATTGGGAAGTAATAAGTAGATGATGGGTTGCTAGAGTGACAGAAGCTTAAACCCTAGTTTATGCGTTGCTTCGTAAGGGGCTAATTTGGATCCATATGTTTCATGCTATGGTTAGGTTTACCTTAATACTTTTGTTGTAGTTGCGGATGCTTGCAATAGAGGTTAATCATAAGTGGGATGCTTGTCCAAGTAAGGGCAGTACCCAAGCACCGGTCCACCCACATACCAAATTATCAAAGTACCGAACGCGAATCATATGAACATGATGAAAACTAGCTTGACGATATTCCCATGTGTCCTCGGGAGCGCTTTACATCATATAAGAGTTTGTCCAGGCTTGTCCTTTGCTACAAAAAGGATTGGGCCACCTTGCTGCACCTTATTTACTTTTGCTACTTGTTGCTCGTTACAAATTATCTTATCAGAAATCTATCTGTTACCAGTTATTTCAGTACTTGCAGAGAATACCTTGCTGGAAACCGCTTATCATTTCCTTCTGCTCCTCGTTGGGTTCGACACTCTTACTTATCGAAAGGACTACGATAGATCCCCTATACTTGTGGGTCATCAAGACTCTTTTCTGGCGCCGTTGCCGGGGAGTGAAGCGCCTTTGGTAGGTGGAATTTGGTAAGGAAAAATTTATATAGTGTGCTGAAATTTACTGTCACTTGTTACCATGGAAAGTAATCCTCTGAGGGGCTTGTTCGGGGTATCTTCACCCCGACCAGTAGAGCAAAGAGTTTCTCCTAAACCTACTGAACCTACTGAAAATGAAAATGAAAATGAAAATGCTTGCTTTGAAGTTCCATCGGGTATGATAGAAAAACTGCTAGCTAATCCTTTTTAGGAGATGGAACAAAACATCCTGATGAACATATGATATATGTGGATGAAGTTTGCGGATTATTTAAGCTTGTAGGTGTACCCGGAGATGTTGTTAAGAAGAAGGTCTTCCCTTTATCTTTGAGGGGATATGCATCGACATGGTATAGGCTATCTGATGATATGGGGTCTTGGAATTACAAACGATTGAAATTGGAATTTCATCAGATGTTTTATCCTATGCATCTTGTTCATCGTGATCGCAATTATATATATATTATTTTTGGCCTCACGAAGGAGAAATCATCGCTCAAGCTTGTGGGAGGCTTAAATCAATGTTATATTCATGCCCCAATCATGAGCTCTCAAGAGAAATGATTATTCAAAAATTTTACGCTCGGCTTTCTGGTAATAATCGCACCATGCTTGATACTTCTTGTGCTGGCTCTTTTATGATGAAGACTATTGAATTCAAATGGGATTTATTGGAAAGAATTAAACACAACTCTGAAGATTGGGACCTCGACAATGGTAAGGAGTCAGGTATGACACCTAGTTTTGATAGTGTTAAATATTTTATGGATACCAATATTTTTCGTAAAGTTAGCACTAAATATGGACTTGACTCTGAGATAGTAGCTTCTTTTTGTGAATCTTTTGCTGCTTATGTTGATCTCCCCAAGGAGAAGTGGTTTAAATATCATCCTCCCATATAAGTAAAAGTATCTGCACCTATTAAAGTTGAAGAAAAGACTATCACTTATAATGATCCTATTTTCCCACTTCTTATGTTGAGAAACCACCTTTCCCTATTAGGATAAAGGATCATGCTAAAGCTTCAACTGTGGTTCGTAAAAGCAATATTAAAACATATACACCTCCTGAGCAAGTTAAAGTTGAACCTAATATTGCTATTGTTAAAGATCTCTTGTCTGATAATATTGATGGGCATGTTATTTATTTCTGTGATGAAACTGCTAGAATCGCTAAACCCCGTGATAAAGATAAACCTAGACTTGTGGTAGGCATGCATGTTATTTCTGTTAAAATAGGAGATCATTGTTATCATGGCTTATGTGATATGGGTGCCACTGCTAGTGCAATACCCATTAACCTTTATAGAGAAATTATGCATGATATTGCACCTGTTGAGTTAGAAGATATTGATGTTACAATTAAACTTGCCAATAGAGATACTATTTCACCAATGGGAATTGTTAGAGATGTTGAAGTCTTGTGTGGGAAAACTAAATATCCTGCTGATTTTCTTGTTCTTGGTTCCCCACAAGATAGCTTTTGTCCCATTATTTTTGGTAGACCCTTCTTAAATACTGTTAATTCTACTCCCTCCATCCATCTATATAAGGCCTAACCCCAAATTTCATTTTTCCATCTATACAAGGCCAAATGAGCTAACCGATGTGTCTCCCTTTTAATTCTCTCTTGCAAGTCGTGTGTGGTCCATTCCTCATGAAAATGCGCTGGCCGCCACATTGATTTGCTTGCACGCATAGCACCACCATATTTCCAATGGAGCAGCGAGCTCTATCCTTCAGCCAATGCATGCATCATTTCAGGAGTTATGATTGGGCATGCATGTAGAGAAGGGAACAGATAAATTTGCATGCAGGGGATTAAGTGAGGGAGGCCAGCGGCTAGGCATTTAAAAGAGGCCGCGTGCAAGATTTACACGGGACCCAAAATCTAGTTTGCCTGCAATTCGGTTGGTCAAATACTACTCCCAAAATTTGCTGCTTCTTCTGTGCATATGCCTTGGTATGAGAGATTCAAAAGTTAGGCCCTATATAGATGGAAGGAGGGAGTACCATAGATTGCAAAAGGGATGTTGTTACTATCGGTTTAGATGATATGACTCATGAATTTAATTTTTCTAAATTTAGTAGACAACACCGTGAAGAAGAATTACCTAGTAAGGATGAAATTATTGGTCTTGCTTCTATTGCCGTACCTCCTAGTGATCCTTTAGAACAATATTTGCTAGACCATGAAAATGACATGTTTATGAATGAAAGAAGGGAATTAGATGAAGTATTCTTTAAACAGGAACCTATTCTGAAAAACAATTTACCTGTTGAAATCCTAGGGGATCCTCCTCCACCCAAGGGTGATCCCGTATTTGAGCTTAAACCGTTACCTGATACTCTTAAATATGCTTATCTTGATGAGAAAAAGATATGTCATGTTATTATTAGTGCTAAATTTTTAGAACATGAAGAAGAGAGATTATTGAAAACTCTGAAGAAGCACCGTGCTGCTATTGGGTATACTATTGGTGATCTTAAGGGCATTAGTCCCACTCTATGTCAACATAAAATTAATTTGGAAGAAGATGCTAAACTAGTTCGTGATCATCAACGCCGGCTGAATCCTAAAATGAAAGAAGTGGTAAGAAAGGAAATATTAAAGCTTCTTGAGGCAGGTATAATTTATCCCATTGCTGATAGTCAATGGGTAAGCCCTGTCCATTGTGTCCCTAAGAAGGGAGGTATTACGGTAGTTCCTAATGATAAAGATGAATTGATTACTCAAAGAATTATTACAGGTTATAGGATGGTAATTGATTTCCGCAAATTAAATAAGGCTACTAAAAAAGGATCATTACCCCTTACCTTGTATAGATCAAATGCTAGAAAGATTGTCCAAACATACACATTTTTGCTTTCTAAATGATTATTCTTGTTTCTCTCAAATACCTGTGTCAGCCAAAGATCAATCAAAGACTACTTTTACATGCCCTTTTGGTACTTTTGCTTATAGGCGTATGCCTTTTGGTTTATGTAATGCACCTGCTACCTTTCAAAGATGCATGATGGCTATATTCTCTGACTTTTGTGAAAAGATTTGTGAGGTTTTCATGGACGACTTTTCCGTCTATGGATTTTCTTCTGATGATTGCTTGAGCAACCTTGATTGAGTTTTGTAGAGATGTGAAGAAACTAATATTGTCTTGAATTGGGAAAAGTGCCACTTTATGGTTAATGAAGGTATTGTCTTGGGGCATAAAGTTTCTGAAAGAGATATTAAAGTTGATAAAGCCCAGGTTGATGCTATTGAAAAGATGCCATGTCCCAAGGACATCAAAGGTATAAGAAGTTTCCTTGGTCATGCCGGTTTTTTATAGGAGGTTCATAAGGACTTCTCAAAAATTTCTCGGCCTCTTACTAATTTATTACAAAAAGATATACCATTTGTATTTGATGATGATTGTGTAGAAGCATTTGAAATACTTAAGAAAGTATTGATTTCTACACCTATTGCTCAGCCACCTGATTGGAATTTACCCTTTGAAATTATGTGTGATGCTAGTGATTATGTTGTAGGTGTTGTTCTAGGACAAAGAGTTGATAAGAAACTAAATGTTATTCAATATGCTAGTAAAACTCTAGACAATGCTCAAAGAAATTATGCTACTACTGAAAAAGAATTCTTAGCAGTTGTATTTGCTTGTGATAAGTTTAGACCTTATATTGTTGATTCTAAAGTAACTATTCACACTGATCATGCTGCTCTTAATATCTTATGGAAAAGAAAGATGTTAAACCTAGACTTATTAGATGGGTTCTCTTGCTACAAGAATTTGATTTGCATATTGTTGATAGAAAAGCAGCTGAGAACCCCATTGCAGACAACTTGTCTAGGTTAGAAAATGTGCTTGATGACCCACTACCTATTGATGATAGCTTTCCTGATGAGCAATTAAATGTCATAAATGCTTCTCATACTGCTCCATGGTACACTGATTATGCTAATTACATTGTTGCTAAGTTTATACCACCTAGTTTCACATACCAGCAAAATAAAAAGTTCTTCTATGATTTGAGGCATTACTTTTGGGATGACCCACATCTTTAGAAAGAAGGAGTAGATGGTGTTATTAGACGTTGTGTACCTGAGCATGAACAGGAACAGATCCTATGCAAGTGTCACTCCGAAGCTTATGGAGGACACCATGCTGGAGATAGAACTGCACATAAGGTACTGCAATCTGGTTTTTATTGGCCTACTCTCTTCAAGGATGCCCGTAAGTTTGTCTAATCTTGTGATGAATGTCAAAGAAATGGTAATATTAGTAAACGTCAAGAAATGCCTATGAATTATTCACTTGTTATTGAACCATTTGATGTTTAGGGCTTTGACTATATGGGACCTTTCCCTTCCTCTAGTGGTTATACACATATTTTAGTTGCTATTGATTATGTTACTAAGTGGGTAGAAGCTATTCCAACTAGTAGTGTTGATCATAACACTTCTATTAAAATGCTTAAAGAAGTTATTTTTCCAAGATTTGGAGTCCCTAGATATTTAATGACTGATGGTGGTTCACATTTTATTCATGGTGCTTTCCGTAAAATGCTTACTAAATATGATGTTAATCATAGAATTGCATCTCCTTATCACCCTTAGTCTAGTGGTCAAGTAGAATTGAGTAATAGAGAACTCAAATTAATTTTGCAAAAGACTGTTAATAGGTCTAGAAAGAATTGGTCCAAGAAACTTGATGATGCATTATGGGCCTATAGAACTGCATATAAAAATCCTATGGGTATGTCTCCGTATAAAATGGTCTATGGAAAATCATGTCACTTAGCTCTCGAACTAGAACACAAGGCTTATTGGGCTATTAAAGAACTTAACTATGATTTTAAACTTGCCGGTGAGAAGAGGTTATTTGATATTAGCTCACTCGACGAATGGAGAACCCAAGCCTACGAGAATGCCAAGTTGTTTAAAGAAAAAGATAAAAGATGGCATGACAAAAGGATACAAAAGCGTGAGTTAATTGTAGGTGATTATGTATTGCTATACAACTCTCATTTAGATTTTTGCAGGAAAATTTCTCTATAAATGGGAAGGTCCCTACATTATCGAGGAGGTCTACCGTTCCGGTGCCATAAAAATCAACAACTTCGAAGGCACAAATCCGAAGGTGGTGAACGGTCAAAGAGTGAAACATTATATCTCAGGTAATCCCATAAATGTTGAAACCAATGTTATTGAAACCGTAACCCCGGAGGAATACATAAGGGACACTTTCCGGAATGTTTCAGACTCCAAAAAGGAATAGGTATGTGGTACGGTAAGTAAACCGACTCCAAAACAGTTTTTAAGGCAATATTTCTCCGTTTTGGAATATTTAGAAAAATAAAAAAATAAGCAGCAGTCCAGGAAGGACACGAGGCCTCCACGAGGGTGGAGGGCCGCCCTACCCTACTGGGCGTGCCCCCTACCTCGTGGGCACCTCGTGTGCTCTCCGGACTTCGTTTTCATACACAACACGTATTTTGGTCGGTAAAAATTCATTATATAATCTCCCGGAGGTGTTGACTCCCGTATCACGCAATTATCTCTTGTTTGTGTTTCGAGCTGTTGCTGCTACAAATTAGAGCAGGATGTCTTTGCAAGAGTCGGTCGGGGAGAGCCGGGTGTCTCATCCGGCACCGAGATCAACAGCAAACAATCATGTTGACCCCTTTGGGCCAGCAATGGAGGAAGAGATGGAGGTTGATTTGAAGAGGATAGATGCCATGGAAGAGGATCAAGAAGTCACTTCCCGCCTCCAAGCTGGATTCACAATGGGAGAACTGCAGAGCTCAGCTATTCCAAACTCGGTTATCCCTTCCAATGTTAGATTTCTTTCCTATGAGAATATGAAAAAGAGTGTCACTGGTTCTCCCACAGCTATGCAGCACCCTTGGGTGCAGGGAGCTTTGGCTGTAACAGGAAAACTCTGAAAGGAAATAATGGACCTCAAGCAGCAAGTCAACAAGCTTGAGGAGGGGAATCAAATCTTGAGGGGCATCATCGCCAAGAACATCACATCACCATCCCCGAAAAGAGAGACATAATCACATGGGTATGGGCACTCCACTTGGCAATTGCCAAGCTTGGGGGAGTGCCCCGGTATCGTATCACCATCACTTTTATCTTTACCATTTTTCTTAGTTCGATCCTTTTGGTAATATCTTGATCTAGTAGAATAAAAGTTCTTAGTATGATCTAGTCGTGAGTTTTGCTTCTATGTAATCGAGTCCATGATCTATATAATAAAGATTAGTGTTGAGTTAAGGGCTTGATTATTTTGCCATGATCCTAAGGGAATAAAAGAAAAGAGAAAGAAATAAAAAGAAACAAAGAGATCATGTGAGTCTTATGGAGAGTAATGAGCTCACATAGAAAGAGTACGATGAATAAAAGTTGTTGAGGGTTGACAAACACAGTTTTGGTCATCGTTGCAATTAATAGGAAGTAATAAAAAAAGAGAGGTCTTCACATATAAATATACTATCTTGGACATCTTTTATGATTGTGAGCACTCATTAAAATATGACATGCTAAAGAGTTGACGTTGGACAAGGAAGACAACATAATGGGTTATGTTTTCTTACATCCGAGATAAATTATATTGTCTTGGATCTTCCAACATGATGAGCTTGCCTTTCCCCCTCATGCTAGTCAAATTCATTGCACCAAGTAGAAATACTACTTGTGCTTCCAAATACCCTTAAACCAGTCTTGCCATAAGAGTCCACCATATCTACCTATGGATTGAGTAAGATCCATCAAGTAAGTTGTCATCGGTGCAAGCAATAAAAATTGCTCTCTAAATATGTATGATTGATTGGTGTGGAGGAAATAAGCTTTATACAATCGTGTGATATGGAAGTAATAAAAGCGACAGACTGCATAATAAAGGTCCATATCACAAGTGGCAATATAAAGTGACGTTCTTTCGCATTAAGATTTTGTGCATCCAACCATAAAAGCGCATGACAACCTCTGCTTCCCTCTGCAAAGGGCATGTCTTTTATTTTTATCTCCTACATTGCATAAGAGTCATGGTGATTTTCATCCTTCCTTTTTACACTTTATCCTTTGGCAAGCACAATATGTTGGAAAGATCCTAGTATATATGGCTAATTGGATGTGAGTTTTCATGAACTATTACTGCTGACATTACCCTGGAGGTAAAACGTTGGGAGGCAAAACTATAAGCCCCTATCTTTCTCTGTGTCCAATTAAAACTCCATACTCAGAAGTATTGCGTGAGTGTCAGCAATTGTGAAAGACTATATGATAGTTGAGTATGTGGACTTGCTGAAAAGCTCTTATACATCGACTCTTTCCTATGTTATGATAAATTGCAATTGCTTCAATGACTGATATTATAGTTTGTTAGTTTTCAATGAAGTTTACGATTCATACTTGATATTGTGATCGAATTATTACTTTAGCATTAGAGATTATATGACAAGAATTATATAAGTTGTTGTTCTAAGAATGATCATGATGCCCTCATGTATTTTATTTTTATCGACACCTCTATCTCTAAACATGTGGACATATTTTTTGATTTCGGCTTTTTGCTTGAGGACAAGCGAGGTCTAAGCTTGGGGGAGTTGATACGTCCATTTTGCATCATGCTTTTATATCGATATTTATTGCATTATGGGCTGTTATTACACATTATGTCACAATACTTATGCCTATTCTCTCTTATTTTACAAAGTTTACATAAAGAGGGAGAATGCCGGCAGTTGGGATTCTGGGCTGGAAAAGGAGCAAATATTAGAGATCTATTCTGCACAGCTCCAAAAGTCCTGAAACTTGACGGAAGATGTTTTCCAAATATATAAAAAATACTAAGAGCAAGAACTTTACCAGGGGGCCACACCCTGGCCACGAGGGTGGGGGGCGCACCCCCTACCTCGTGGGCCCCCTGGTGGCCCTCCGGTGGCCATCTTCTGCTATATGGAGTCTTTCGATGGAAAAAAATCATAGGCCATCTTCTCGGACGAAACTCCGCCGCCACGAGGCGGAACCTTGGCGGAACCAATCTAGGGCTCTGGCGGAGCTGTTCTACCGGGGAAACTTCCCTCCCGGAGGGGGAAATCATCGCCATCGTCATCACCAACGCTCCTCTCATTGGGAGAGGGCAATCTCCATCAACATCTTCATCAGCACCATCTCATCTCAAAACCCTAGTTCATCTCTTGTATCCAATTCTTGTCTCCAAGTCCGGGATTAGTGCTAGTAGGTTGCTAGTAGTGTTAATTACTCCTTGTAGTTGATGCTAGTTGGTTCAATTGGTGGAAGATCATATGTTCAGATCCTATATGCATATTAATACCTCTCTGATTATGAACATGTTTATGCTTTGTGAGTAGTTACTTTTGTTCCTGAGGACATGGGAGAAGTCTTTCTATTAGTAGTCATGTGAATTTGGTATTCGTGCAATATTTTGATGAGATGTATGTTGTCTCTCCTCTAGTGGTGTTATGTGAATGTCGACTACATGACACTTCACCATTATTTGGGCCTAGAGGAAGGCATTGGGAAGTAATAAGTAGATGATGGGTTGCTAGAGTGACAGAAGCTTGAACCCTAGTTTATGTGTTGCTTCATAAGGGGCTGATTTGGATCCATATGTTTCATGATATGGTTAGGTTTATCTTAATACTTTTGTTGTAGTTGCGGATGCTTGCAATAGAGGTTAATCATAAGTGGGATGCTTGTCCAAGTAAGAGCAGTACCCAAGCACCGGTCCACCCACATACCAAATTATCAAAGTACCGAACGCGAATCATATGAACATGATGAAAACTAGCTTGACGATATTCCCATGTGTCGTCAGGAGCGCTTTACATCATATAAGAGTTTGTCCAGGATTGTCCATTGCTACAAAAAGGATTGGGCCACCTTGCTGCAACTTATTTACTTTTGTTACTTGTTTCTCGTTACAAATTATCTTATGACAAAACTAACTGTTACCAGTTATTTCAGTACTTGCAGAGAATACCTTGCTGGAAACCGCTTATCACTTCCTTCTACTCCTCATTGGGTTCGACACTCTTACTTACCGAAAGGACTATGATAGATCCCCTATACTTGTGGGTCATCATGGTGGTGGCGGAGCCAGTGAGTTTGACCAACATTGAGACAATGCTACGAAATGCTGATGCATTCCGGGAACTTTCACCTGCAGAAGAAAAATAGTGGGCCCGCATGTTGGAACAATGCAACGTGGCTGTCACCCCAGGAAATAAGATGTCAGTATTCTCAGCTATGGTCACCATTCTTCAGGTGAAGACATCTGAGTGGATGACCAACAAATCATTTGATGTGATGTTGGCTACTTTCGCAAAGCTTACCCCGATGCGTCTGAGCTGCCACACACCTACAGTAAAATAAAGAATTTCCTTCGTGCAGTTGGAATTGGATATGATATGATCCATGTTTGTAAGAATAATTGTGTTCTGTTCTGGAAGGATTATGCCAACTTAAGTGAATGCCCGAAATGCAAATCATCAAGATGGCGATGCCGTGAAGAGGATTCTTCATAATGTTCTGAGACATTTTCCAATTACACCAAGATTGCAGAGGTTGTTTCATGATGCTGAAACAAGAGAGGATGTACTGTGGCATTCTAGGAACCAGGAGTACAGAGATCAGAATGTAATGAGCCATCCATCACATGGTAGTGAGTGGAAAAGCTTCAATCAGAAGCACGAAAAGTTTGCTGCTGACCCGAGAAACATTAGACTTGACTTAGCTTCAGATGGATTTAACCCATTTGGCCACCAGAGCACCACATATAGCATGTGGCCAGTGCTTGTTATCCCTTACAACATGCCTCCAAATGCCTGCACCAAAGAATCAAACTACATGATGGCCTTGCTCATCCCATGTCCAAAAAGTCCTGGAAAGGATTTTGATTTGTTCATGGAGCCTCTTGTGGAGGAACTTCAACAACTATGGAGGGGTGTTCTCACTCGAGACCTATATAGCAGCCCACCAGCTGATTTCTTTCCGCGTGCTGTTATAATTTGGTGCATCCATGATTATCTGGCTTTGGGCACTATGTCAGGGCGAACGACACATGGTTACAATGCATGTGTTCGCTGTGACAGGAATCCGTTGTCATACGCAATACTTAGCAAGATCTGTTACATTGGACACCGCCGTTTCCTTGCCAAGGACAAGCCGCATCCTAGAAAATACCGAAGACATGTGTTCAATGCAAAGCATGAAAACCGTGATGCGCCAAAGAGGCTCACCGCCGATGAGTTGCAAGTGGAATTAGAGAAGGTCAGTCATATTACACCAGGAAACCATCCTGATAATGGTAGCAGGAAAAGGAAGCATGGCAGGGCAGAAGAGAGATTATTGTTTACCCGCAAGTCCACTTTGTGGGACCTGGAGTATTGGAAAGATTTGGATCTGTGGCATAATCTTGATGTGATGCACATCGAGAAAAATATATGTGACAACATTATCGGCACACTTCTTAGTATTGAAGGCAAGATGAAAGATACCTTAAAATCTAGGATTGATTTGACACACCTGGGTATCAGACAAGATTTGCAAGTGCAAGATGAAGGTAAACCATGGGATATGGCACCAGCTGTGTACGTCTTGGACAAGGTAAAAAGAAAAGAATTATGTGAGGTCTTGTCACGTGTGAGATTCCCACATGGTTTTGCTTCCAACCCTGAAAGGAGAGTCAGTGCAGATGGAAACAAGGTACAAGGGTTGAAAACTCATGACTGCCACGTCCTACTTCAAAGGGTTTTACCTGTTATCCTTAGAGGATAGGGCCTCCCTGACTTATATAGAGCATTTGCAGAGTTGGGACAATTTTCTGGGAACTCTGTGGTAGAAATATCAAGATAGATGCTTTGGAGCGTCTTAGAGACAAGATACCAACTATCCCATGCGACCTTGAGAAGGTATATCCTCCAACCTTCTTTGATGTGATGGTCCATTTGGCTGTTCATCTACCTGATGAGGCACTACTTAGAGGTCCAGTACAGTATGGCTGGATGTACCCTATTGAAAGGCGGCTAGGCACTTTCAAGGGCTATGTTAGGAACAGAGCTAGACCCGAGGGTTCCATTGCAGAGGCCTACATTGCTATAGAAGCGTTGACATTATGCTCAAAATACATTGAAACAGCTGATCGGCTTAACAAAGAGGTGGATGAAGACAATCCCGGGCTCAATGTTTTCGATTATTCTGTTCGAGTTACAGGGAAGAGTCGACAAGAGGACAAACCTAAAGATTTGGACAAAATGGTTTGGTATGTGTTGAATAACTATCCTGAGATACTACCTTATATCAAGTAAGTGCTAAGTACTGCAGCTTATACATCGTAATCTACTAAACTTGTAGCACATTCTTATATATTTAGATGTTTGACGTGATCACTATGTTGTGCAGCATCTACAAAAAGGAGTTACTGCCGCAAAATCCAAGAAACATTGACAAACTGGTTATGGCAGGATTTGCGAAATGGTTCAAGAGCCATGTAA
This sequence comes from Triticum aestivum, assembly GCF_018294505.1. NCBI lineage: Eukaryota > Viridiplantae > Streptophyta > Magnoliopsida > Poales > Poaceae > Triticum > Triticum aestivum. The sequence continues at coordinate 447,594,146 of NC_057794.1, forward strand.
GCTTTTCAATTGCACTGTCAGTTTTTTTAATATATTAAGTACATAAGATGGTCAGCTTGTCTATTTTCTAACCATAGGTTAAGAAGATGCGGGAGGATGGGCAGGCAGTTGATGATGCCCTTTACTCACTAGCAATGGGTCCTGATACTCGGGTAAGACATTATGAATCTTGTGTTGTTGGAGATATGCGCTACAACACCCTTGCACGAGACGAAGGCAGGAAGACACAAAACAGTGCCATCATGAGCACGGATACGTATGACAAAGAGACAACTGCAAATGTATGCTAACAAAACAGACATTGTTCAGTTGCAGTATATCTCCAGTTTCGAGGATCATCGGTGTGTGGTTCTGTTGTGCTATCGTTGGTATAACCTGTTTTCTAGGATCGCAAAACCCAGAGCTGATGATTATTTCAAATCCATCAATGTCAAGGCGGCATACCAGACCAACGAGCCTTTTATTTTGGCAAATCAAGCAACACGGATATTTTTCTTGGAACACACATTTGCACATAGCGATGACTAGAGAGTATTGCAAAGGTTTGAGCAGAGAAATTCGCTTAATGAAGTTGCACAACAAGATGACGCTTACACTACTCTTGATCTACAAGATAACACAGATGTTCCTAATATCTTTGAGAACCATCACGTCAATGACGCCGGCAAAAATATTGATTGTCGTGCTGTGGACATACAAGAGTTGATCAAGAAGAAACCAACGTTCGAGGACGTTGAGGACGAAGAAGAAGATGACACCGTGCGGAATTACGATTCAGACTGATACACATGGCGAAGATGTTGACGCTGCTGCTGCGGATGATGATTACATTGCTTTTGTCGTATTTTCCTGTCAGAAGACATTTTTTATCTACTCTGTGAAATTGTGTTTGCTATGACAACTAAAACTTTATGAACGTGTTGTTTAGTATTTTCCTATGAGAACATCACTTGTTATGTATGCTGATTTGTGTTTGGTGATTGTATGATGAATAAAACATGATGAAATTTTTGTTTAGTTGTACTCATATTTGGCTGTGAAACTTGAATTTGATGACATAGTTTGCTGTTGGACTGCAATTTGCTCGACGTCTTCGAATGAGAACAAAGCTGACCCGACAGGGCCTCTGCCAATTTATTTATTTATTAACAAAATGGCATTTGCTATTTATTTATTTATTAGCAAAAGGGGATACCCCCTGATTTCCGTTAATAGAAATCATTAGATGTTCACAACACTATGCCCAGCCTGCTACATAGGTTTCATTCATTACTAGTTTCAGCAAAGTGCTCATGTCATAGCCACTGAATACATCACGAGTGCTACATACACTGCAAATAAAGAGACAATCATCCTACAGAGCACATTGATTTTGCCCATTATCTTCACAATCTCTTTCATATCCTCATTGCTGTCAAGGCCGTTCAGCAGCTGTTGCTTGGCCATGATCAGAGGAACTGCATCTTTAACCTTCTGCTCTACATCTTCCTCTTCTGCCGTTCCTTTAGTTACTTGTCCAACACCCCAACCTGCTGGTATTGGGATTCCTTTGCTAACCAAATAATCAGCGTAGTTGCACTCCCCCACATCAGCAACTTCCCAGAAATACCAATCACACGAATCTTCCCTTTTCTGCACGAATCAATTGGAAGATCATCAACCAAACTATTAAAAAATCAGAAACTGAAAGCAGCAGAACAACACTTAAACATATTATTACCCCATGATTCGGGCATTTGTAGAAGACTCGTCCAGGGTTGAGTATTGTGGTTGAGACGCGACGGATGACTCTGCGTGATTTGCAGCAGTGGCACCACACCAACGCAGCGGGTTGCGATGAGCAACCGGTTGCGGTACGCGTGCCGGCAGGGGTGTGATGAGACCCATAGGTGATGGTACGGGTGGCGACTTGGCGCATATTTGGTTGTTGCCTGCTGAAGAGCAGGTGGACGAGCAGCCAGCGGACATGGTTGCTGCGGCCAGAGCTTCAGATGCTAGGCAGAGTAAGTACAGAAGAGGAGAAGCAAACGTTGGATATGTCAGTTTCATTACTTGCAGAGTAGCATAGCACCATATATAGCCATAGTCTAGGTTTGGATTCGAACCAGCTACAGGAGCACGTCTCTTTTTTTTCTAAAACTCAGCAACGTCTCTTTACTGGTACACTAGCTTGTTTTGTATGCCTTCTCAAGTCTTTGATTCCTCCACCTGACATCTGGGACCTACCGGAAGGGCCTCCATATTTTGCGAAAAAAACATGCCCCCCGCTGATAGGTCGGACCCACCAGCTATCTTCGCACGCAAGGAAGTGCCTCCTTATTACACAAAAAATGAATACTCCCCCTACCAGCTAGAACCCAGCATCGTGGGAGGCTAACTTGTGGGCCTACCAAGTTGACAGGGACGGAGGGCTTTGTCAACTTAGTCAATATGAACGATTCTAGCTCCAGTTACCGTACGATGTTCAGCCAACGGCAGTAGTGCTTCTTCAACCTCTGGTCTTCTTGCTCCAGCCTCCCAAACCAGCGCCGGTCGTGTCGCGTGCTCCTGCCTCCCGTGGCCGGCTGTGATGCCGCGAAGGCCTCACCGCCCCCTACTACTCCCACCGCTGGCTAGGGCATCCCCCTACTCACCCATGATAACCCACAAGTATAGGGGATCGCAACAGTTTTTGAGGGTAGAGTATTCAACCCAAATTTATTCATTCGACACAAGGGGAGCCAAAGAATATTCTCAAGTATTAGTAGCTGAGTTGTCAATTCAACCACACTTGGATAACTTAATATCTGTAGCAAAGTATTTAGTAGCAAAGTAATATGATAGTAGTGGTAACGATAGCAAAAGTAACGGTAGCAAAAGTAATATTTTTGGTGTTTTGTGGTGATTGTAACAATAGCAATGGAAAAGTAAATAAGCAAAGAACAATATATGGAAAGCTCGTAGGCAATGCATCAGTGATGGAGAATTATGCCAGATGCGGTTCATCATGTAACAGTCATAACATAGGGTGACACAGAACTAGCTCCAATTCATCAATGTAATGTAGGCATGTATTCTGAATATAGTCATACGTGTTTATGGAAAGAACTTGCATGACATCTTTTGTCCTACCCTCCCGTGGCAGCGGGGTCCTATTGGAAACTAAGGGATATTAAGGCCTCCTTTTAATAGAGTAACGGACCAAAGCATTAACACATAGTGAATACATGAACTCCTCAAACTACGGTCATCACCGGGAGTGGTCCCGAGTATTGTCACTTCGGGGTTGCCAGATCATAACACATAGTAGGTGACTATAGACTTGCAAGATAGGATCAAGAACTCTCATATATTGTTGAAAACATAATAGGTTCAGATCTGAAATCATGGCACTAGAGCCCTAGTGACAAGCATTAAGCATAGCAAAGTCATAGCAACATCAATCTCAGAACATAGTGGATACTAGGGATCAAACCCTAACAAAACTAACTCAATTACATGATAAATCTCATCCAACCCATCACCGTCCAGCAAGCCTACGATGGAATTACTCATGCATGGCAGTGAGCATCATGAAATTGGTGATGGAGGAACGTTGATGATGACGATGGCGACGGATTCCCCTCTCCGGAGCCCTGAACGGACTCCAGATCAGCCCTCCCGAGAGAGTTTAGGGCTTGGCAGCGGCTTCGTATCGTAAAACGTGATGAATCCTTCTCTCTGGGTTTTTTCTCCCCGAAAGTGAATATGTGGAGTCAAGGTTGAGGTCGGTGGAGCGTCAGGGGGCCCACTAGGCAGGGGGCGTGCCCAGGGGGGTAGGCGCCCCCCCACCCTCGTGGACAGTTGGAGGCCCCCTGACGTGGATTCTTCTTCCGGTATTTTTTATATATTCCGAAATAATTCTCCGTTGATTTTCAGGTCATTCCGAGAACTTTTATTCCTGCACAAAATTAACACCATGGCAACTCTGCTGAAAACAGCGTCGGTCCGGTTTAGTTCCATTCAAATCATGCAAGTTAGAGTCCAAAACAAGGGCAAAGTGTTTGGAAAAGTAGATATGAAGGAGATGTATCAACTCCCCCAAGCTTAAACCTTTGCTTGTCCTCAAGCAGTTCAGTTGATAAACTGAAAGTGATAAAGAAAAACTTTTACAAACTCTGTTTGCTCTTGTTGTTGTAAATATGTAAAGCCAGCATTCAGGTTTTCAGTAAAGATTATGAACTAACCATATTCACAATAACATTTAAGTCTCATGTTTACTCATATCAATGGCATAATCAACTAGCGAGCAATAATAATAAATCTCGGATGACAACACTTTCTCAAAACAATCATGATATGATACAACAAGATGGTATCTCGCTAGCCCTTTCTGATACCGCAAAACATAAATGCGGAGCACCTTTAAAGATCAAGGACTGACTAGACATTGTAATTCATGGTAAAAGAGATCCAGTCAAGTCATACTTAATGTAAACTAACAGTAATGAATGCAAATGACAGCGGTGCTCTCCAACTGGTGCTTTTTAATAAGAGGATGATGACACAACATAAAAGTAAATAGATATGCCCTTCACAGAGGGGAGCAGGGATTTGTAGAGGTGCCAGAGCTCGGTTTTGAAATAGATATGAATAATATTTTGAGTGGCATACTTTCATTGTCAACATAACAACCGAGAGATGGCGATATCTTCCATGCTACACACATTATAGGCGGTTCCCAAACAGAATGGTAAAGTTCATACTCCCCCTCCACCAACAAGCATCAATCCATGGCTTGCTCGAAACAACGAGTGCCTCCAACTAACAAGAGTCCCGGGGGAGTTTTGTTTGCAGTTATTGTGATTTGATTTGCATAAAGCATGGGACTGGGCATCCCGGTGACCAACCACTTTCTCGTGAGTGAGGAGCGGAGTCCACTCCTCTTGAGAATAACCCGCCTAACATGGAAGATACGGACAGCCCTAGTTGATACATGAGCTATTCGAGCATACAAAACAGAATGTTTATTTGAAGGTTTAGAGGTTGGCACATACAAATTTACTTGGAATGGCAGGTAGATATCGTATATAGGTAGGTACGGTGGACTCATATGGAATAACTTTGGGGTTTATGGAATTGGATGCACAAGCAGTATTCCCGCTTATTACAGGTGAAGGCTAGCAAAAGACTAGGAAGCGACCAGCTAGAGAGCGACAACAGTCATGAACATGCATTAAAATTAATCAACACCGAATGCAAGCATGAGTAGGATATAATGCACCATGAACATAAATATCATAGAGGCTATGTTGATTTTGTTTCAACTACATGCGTGAACATGTGTCAAGTCAAGCCACTCGAATCGTTCAAAAGAGGATACCACCCTATTATACCACATCACAACCATTTTAATAGCATGTTGGCACGCAAGGTAAACCATTATAAGCTCCTAGCTAATTAAGCATGGCATAAGCAACTATAATCTCTAATTGTCATTGCAAACATGTTTATTCATAATAGGCTGAATCAGGAACTATGAACTAATCATATTTACAAAAACAAGAGAGGTCGAGTTCATAGCAGCTTTTCTCATCTCAATAAGTTCATCACATATCATCATTATTGCCTTTCACTTGCATGACCGAATAGTGTGGATAATAATAATAGTGCACGTGCATTAGACTAGGCTGGAATGTGCAAGCATTCAATTCAAGAGAGAAGACCAGGTAATATGGGCTCTTTGTTAGATCAGCAATAATGCATATAAGAGCCACTCAACATTTTCATTATGGTCTTCTCCTCTCGACCCCCAAAGAACAAGAAAGAAATAAAACTATTTACACGGGAAAGCTCCCAACAAGCAAAAGAAGAACGAGAAATCTTTTTGGGTTTTCTTTTTAATTATTACTACTACAGCATGAAAGTAAACTAACTAAAAGTTACAACTAATTTTTTTTTCTTTTTTTCTTTTCTTAAGGTTTATCAAACACACAAGAAGAAAGCATAATAAAACGGGAAATAAACTAGCATGGATATTATAGTGAAAAAGTATGAGCACCGACAACTAGCATGAGTGTGTGAACATGAATGTAATGTCGGTGAGAAATATGTACTCCCCCAAGCTTAGGCTTTTGGCCTAAGTTGGTCTATGGCCATGGCCGGCCTGGCGGATATCCAAAGTAATAGTTGGGGCCGTACTGAGAAGAATCCCCCTGGTGCCACTGGTTGGCGATCTCTTCCGGATTCCACTGATAAACAGACTGCCGGTGAGGATCAAATTGTTGTTCCGACTCTGGCTCTGTAGCTGGTGTGGGGTTTTGGTAGGCGTGAATGGCCTCCGGTGGAACAAGGTACTTGCTGGCAGATAAGTCAAACAAGGAAGGAGCAGGGAAAGTAATAGTCTCAGGGTGGTTTTTATCAAATATCAGCTTGTACTTAAGCATCTTTTCCTTATTCTTAATGATAAAATCATTTGCTACCATACTCTTATAGTCTAGAAAAGCAGGAGGCACCAACTTTTCTTCTTTCTCATAATGCCTAACAGGTATGTTAAAATGTGCAGCGAGGCGCGAGGCGAAGATGCCTCCAAGGACGGGGCCCTTAGTACGGTTAAGATTTAACTTCTTTGCAACAATAGCGCCCATATTAAATGTGTCATCACGGAACAAGGCATGGCACAAAATAACAATATCAGGGGACTAAGGTTGCCACAGTTTCCGCGACCAATTAAGCATCTACTAGCAAATATTGCAAAGTAACGTAAAACATGAAAATGTATGCTAGTGATTCTTACATCGGAAACTCTCCTTGTTTCCCCTACAACAATTGTATCAATAAACCCTTCCACATCGTCACGATGTGGTTCCTCTACACTGCCCTCAAAAGGGATCAAACAAACCCGACAAAAATCATAACATGACATCTCCTTATGCTCATCATATAAATAAAATTCCACCGTAGGTGGTGAGCTCCTAGCATGGAAATGAAAGTTTTGCACAAAGATATTGGTGAGTAAGAGATACTATTCGCGTTGGTCGTGGAGAAAACAGGTGAGGCCTGCATTCTCAGCCAACTCATAAAAATCATCATTTATCCCGGCTGCTCTCAATAAATTATCACAAGGCCATTCACATGGCCGAACTTCCGCGGTGCGAGGGAGATTATATTTAGGCCTCTTATCTTCCTCACTTTGTTTATCCTTCGAGCTTCGGCTCGATGAGCCCCTCAAAAATCTCTTCATCTTTTTCTGAAAATATCTGAAATTTTTAGTAACTTCAAAATAAAAGTGAACTAAACACAACAATATTGATAGCAACTACTCCCACAAGTGCCTAGAGGATAAATCATGCATTAAAACTACTTTTGACCACATAAATTTGGCATGCAAGCTCAAGAACAGGGTCACCTAAGCAGCAAAAATATGCAATGAATAAAGCACTAGAACAAAAACTAATTGGACCATTGGAGGAGTCACATACCAAGGAACAACCCCCCCAAAGTAGTTTTTTGAATGGAGCTTTGAGCAAGGAGATCGAAAATGGCAGCAAAATGAGCTTGGACTCGGGTTTGAGATGGTTGGTGATTTTTTGGGGAGGAGGAAGGAGTGTGTGGTGGCTAGAATAAGTGGAGGGGAGCCACCATGGGCCCACGAGGCAGGGGGGTGCACCCTGGACCCTCGTGGCCAGGTGCTTGCTCCCCCTGCTGTGTTCTCAGTGCCAGCTTTCTCAAATATTCCAGAAAAAATCATATTTAAATTTTAGGGCATTTGTAGAACTTTTATTTTCGGGGTATTTTTTATTGCATGGATAATTCAGATAAAAGACAGAAATTACTATTTTTGCTTTATTTAATATAAATAACAGAAAGTAAAAAGAGGGTACAAAGAGTTGTGTTTTCTAAATTCATCCATCTCATGCTCATCAAAAGGAATCCACTAACAAGGTTGAGCGGGTCTTGTTAACAAACTCGTTTCGAATAACATCAAACCGGAGAATTTTCGAATAACACTAAGTTACCTCAACGGGGATATGCATGTCCCCAACAATAAGAATATCATATTTCTTCTTGACAGTAGGAAGAGGAAATTCAAAACCTCCAATAGTAATAGTTGAATTATTTCCAATAGAATTGATACTGTGGACTTGAGGTTGTTTCGTCGGAAAGTGTACCATATGATCATTACCATTAACATGAAAAGTGACCTTGCCTTTGGTGCAATCAATAATAGCCCCTGCAGTATTCAAAAAGGGTCTTCAAGAATAATAGACATACTATCGTCCTCGGGAATATCAAGAATAACAAAGTCAGTTAAAATAGTAATGTTTGCAACCACAACAGGCACATCCTCACAAATATCGACAGGTATAGCAGTTGATTTATCAGCCATTTGCAAAGATATTTTAGTAGATGTCAACTTATTCAAATCAAGTCTACGATATAAAGCGAGAGGCATAACACTAACACTGGCTCCAAGATCACATAAAGCAGTTTTAACATAGTTTCTTTTAACGGAGCATGGTATAGTTGGTACTCCGGGATCTCCTAGTTTCTTAGGTATTCCACCCTTAAAAGTATAATTAGCAAGCATGGTGGAAATTTCAGCTTTCGGTATCTTTTCTTTTATTAGTAACAATATCTTTCATGTACTTAGCATAAGGATTCATTTTAAGCATATCAGTCAAACGCATACGCAAGAACATAGGTCTAATCATTTCAGCAAAGCGCTCAAAATCCTCATCATCCTTTTTCTTGGATGGTTTAGGAGGAAAAGGCATGGGTTTCTGAACCCATGGTTCTCTTTCTTTACCGTGCTTCCTAGCCACAAAGTCTCTCTTATCAAAACATTGATTCTTTGATTGTGGGCTATCAAGATCAACGGCATGTTCAATCTCTACTTCATTGTCATTACTGGGTTGAGCATCAACATGAACATCATTATTAACATTATCACTAGGTTCATGCTCATTACCAGATTGTGTTTCAGCATCAGAAATAGAAATATCATTGGGATTCTCAGGTGTGTCTACAACAGGTTCACTAGAAGCATGCAAAGTCCTTTCATTTTTCTTTTTCTTCCTCTTAGAAGGACTAGGTGCATCAATATTATTTCTCTGAGAATCTTGCTCAATTCTCTTAGGACGGCCCTCGAGATACAAAGGTTCCTGGGTCATTTTACCACCTCTAGTCATAACTCAACATTATCATTCTTCTTACTATTTAATTCATTGAGCAAATCATTCTGAGCTTTAAGTACTTGTTCTACTTGAGTGGTAACCATAGAAACATGTTTACTAATAAGTTTTAGTTCACCTTTAACATTAGCCATATAATCACTCAAGTGTTCAATCATATAAGCGTTATGTTTCAATTGTCTACCAACATAAGAATCAAAATCTTCTTGCTTAACCTTAAAGTTATCAAACTCATCTAAGCATTGGCTAGCAAACTTAGTAGGAGGGATTTCAGCTTTATCCTATATAGAGAGAGAATTTACCATTACTACATGTGTCGAGTTATCAAGACCATGTATTTCATCAACAGGCGGTAAATTACGACCATGTATTTCTTCAATAGGAGGTAAATTCTTAACATCTTCAGCTTTAATACCTTTTTCTTTCATAGATTTCTTTGCCTCTTGCATATCTTGAGGTCTGAGAAATAGAACACCCCTTTTCTTCGGAGTTGGCTTAGGGGTTGGCTCAGGAAGTGTCCAATTATTTTCATTGGTCAACATATTATTCAATAAAATTTCAGCTTCATCTGGTGTTCTTTCCCTGAAAACACAACCAGCACAACTATCCAGGTGGTCTCTGGAAGCATCGGTTAGTCCATTATAAAATATATCAAGTATTTCATTTTTCTTAAGAGGATGATCAGGAAAAGCATTAAGTAATTGCAGAAGCCTCCTCCAAGCTTGTGGGAGGCTCTCTTCTTTAATTTGCACAAAATTATATATTTCCCTTAAAGCAGCTTGTTTCTTATGAGCAGGCAAATATTTAGCAGAGAAGTAATAAATCATATCCTAGGGACTACGCACACAACCAGGATCAAGAGAATTAAACCATATCTTAGCATCACCCTTTAATGAGAACGGAAATATCTTAAGGATATAATAGTAGCTAGTTTTCTCATCATTAGTGAATAGGGTGGCTATATCATTTAATTTAGTAAGATGTGCCACAATAGTTTCAGATTCATAGCCATAGAAAGGATCAAATTCAACCAAAGTAATTATCTCAGGATCAATAGAGAAATCATAATCCTTATCAGTAACAAAGATAGGTGAAGTAGCATAAGCAAGATCATATTTCATTCTAGCATTCAAAGTTTTTTGTTTCACCTTAGCTAATAGTTTCTTAAGATCACTTCTATCATTGCAGGAAAGAAAGTCTCTAGAAGTTTCTTCATCCATAACATAACCCTCAGGAACAACAGGTAATTCATATCTAGGGTGAGAATCTTCATCATCAGTTTTATCAATATTATCAGTTTCAATAATTTCATTCTCTCTAGCCCTAGCAAGTTGTTCATCAAGAAATTCACCAAGTGGCACAGTAGTGTCAAGCATAGAAGTAGTTTCATCATAAGTATCATGCATAACAGAAGTGGCATCATCAATAACATGTGACATATCGTAATTAATAGCAGAAGCAGGTTTAGGTGTCGCAAGCTTACTCAAAACAGAAGGTGAATCAAGTGCAAAGCTAGATGGCAGTTCGTTACCTCCCCTCGTAGTTGAGGGATAAATCTTGGTTCTTGGATCTTTCAAGTTCTTCATAATGATAAGCAGATATAAATCCCAAGTGACTCAAAGAATAGAGCTATGCTCCCCGGCAACGGCGCCAGAAAATAGTCTTGATAACCCACAAGTACAGGGGATCGCAACAGTTTTCGAGGGTAGAGTATTCAACCCAAATTTATTAATTCGACATAAGGGGAGCCAAAGAATATTCTCAAGTATTAGCAGCTGAGTTGTCAATTCAACCACACTTGGATAACTTAATATCTGCAGCAAAGTATTTAATAGCAAAGTAATATATAGTAGTGGTAACGATAGCAAAAGTAACAGTAGCAAAAGTGTTTTGGTGTTTTGTAGTGATTGTAACAATAGCAACGGAAAAGTAAATAAGCGAAGAACAATATATGGAAAGCTCGTAGGCAATGGATCGGTGATGGAGAATTATGCCAGATGTGGTTCATCATGTAACAGTCATAGCATAGGGTGACACAGAACTAGCTCCAATTCATCAATGTAATGTAGGCATGTATTCCGAATATAGTCATACGTGCTTATGGAAAAGAACTTGCTTGACATCTTTTGTCCTACCCTCCCGTGGCAGCGGGGTCCTATTGGAAACGAAGGGATATTAAGGCCTCCTTTTAATAGAGTACCGGACCAAAGCATTAACACATAGTGAATACATGAACTCCTCAAACTACGATCATCACCAGGAGTGGTCCCGATTATTGTCACTTCAGGGTTGCCGGATCATAACACATAGTAGGTGACTATAGACTTGCAAGATAGGATCAAGAACTCTCATATATTGATGAAAACATAATAGGTTCATATCTAAAATCATGGCACTCGGGCCCTAGTGACAAGCATTAAGCATAGCAAAGTCATAGCAACATCAATCTCAGAGCATAGTGGATACTAGGGATCAAACCCTAACAAAACTAACTCGATTACATGATAAATCTCATCGAACCCATCACCGTCTAGCAAGCCTACGATGGAATTACTCACGCATGGCGGTGAGCATCATGAAATTGGTGATGGAGGAAGGTTGATGATGATGATGGCAATGGATTCCCCTCTCCGGAGCCCCGAACGGACTCCATATCAGCCCTCCCATGAGAGTTTAGGGCTTGGCGGCGGCTTCGTATCGTAAAACATGATGAATCCTTCTCTCTGGGTTTTTTCTCCCCGAAAGTGAATATATGGAGTCAAGGTTGAGGTCGGTGGAGCGTTAGGGGGCCCACGAGGCAGGGGCACGCCCAGGGGGGCAGGCGCGTCACCCACCCTCGTGGACAGGTGGAGGCCCCCTGACATGGATTCTTCTTCCAGTATTTTTTATATATTCCAAAATTATTCTCTCTTGATTTTCAGGTCATTCCGAGAACTTTTATTTCTGCACAAAAGTAACACCATGGCAATTCTGCTGAAAACAGCGTCAGTCCGGGTGAGTTCCATTAAAATCATGCAAGTTAGGGTTGAAAATAAGGGCAAAAGTGTTTGGAAAAGTAGATATGACGTTGACGTATCAACCCACACCACATGTTATTCTGCGGCGACGGCAGCCTCACACCGCAGCCGAACAAGTGAACCCTCGTACTCCTCTCCGTGTGGGCATCCACTGCCGCGTCTTCCCCGGCTCCGCGTCGTCCCCTTCCTAGGCCTCGCCGTTGTCCACCACCTTGGTGCTCTCGGCGCGGCGTGGTCAATGTGGTCAACGACCGACTTCCATTGGAAGAGTATTGTATGTGGAGAGGCTGATAGCTGGGTCCACGGCCATAGCCTAGTTTTTTGTGATTTACCAAGTACGTCGCTTTGTCAGGCCTGTTGGGCTATAAATCTTTCAAGACGAGGAGAGCTTCATTCGGCTGGCCGAGAAAATGTCCTATCAGTAATGAGAAATGGGTTGTACATTTTTAAAACACATCAAATCGGCAATTAGTTTCAAATTTCTTTTTTTCATTTCGAGATTTTAAATTGCATTTATTTTTATGCATGGACAATTTGTTGGATTTTATATCGATATATATTTATTTTTAAAATCAGTTTGAGTGTGACTCGAAATTTCGGGATTAAAAATAGTTCGGACCGCACCGAAATATGCAAAATTTCATATAATTTTTTAACCGTGGCCACAATATGTGCTGTAATGCTAACAAAAAGAATATGGGCTCCAAAAAACCTTAAAGATTAGCAAATGATCTGTAAATTATTAGAAATAATGGGAGATGGGCTGTATGATGTTTTCCATAGATTTGAGGCTTTCCTAAAAAAAAGATTGACGCACAAGCAGTGACTGTTGGATGTCCATTCAACAGCCGTCGTGCTTCTTCAATCTCTGCTCTTCCTGCTCCAGCCGCTCAAACAAGTGCCGGCGGGACTGCCTGCTCTTTCCTCCCCGTGGCCGGCTATGCTGCCGCGCAGGCCTCACCGCCCCACCGTGCTCTTATCGCTGGCCTAGCCATCCCTCTACTCACCCACACCTGATGTTCTTCTCTGGCGACGGCAGACGAACCAGTAAACCCTCGTATATAGTCGTACTCCCCTCCGCGTGGGAAACAATTGCCGAGTCTTCCCTACCTTTGTGTCGTTCCCTTCCTAGGCCTCGCCGTCGTCCACTACCCTGGTGCTCTCGGTGCGGCCTGGTCAACGTGGTCAACATCCGACATGCATCTGAATTGGACTGTACATGGAGAGGCTGACAGTTGGGTCCACGGCCGCACGCAAGGAAATGTCTCCTTATTACATGCAAAATAATGATTCCTCCACCTGCCATTTGGGACCCACCGAAAGGGCCTCTGTATTTCACAAAAAAAACGTTACTGCCGCTGACAGCTTGGACCCACCAACTATATCTTTTCACACAAGGAAGTGCCTCCTTATTAAGCGCAAAAAAATGAATACTCCCTCTGCTAGCTGGGACCCAGTATAGTGGCAGGCTGACTTGTTGGCCTACTAAGTTTACGAGGATGGTGGGCTTTGTCAACTTAGTCCATATGCATGATTCTAGCTCCAGTGACCGTACGATGTCCATCCAACGGCCGTAGTGCTTCTTCAACCTCTGGTCTTCTTGCTCCAGCCGCCCAAACCAGCGTCGGTCGTGCCTCGTGCTCCTGCCTCCAGTGGACGGCTACGATGCGGCGGAGGCCTCACCGCCCCTACTACTCCCACCACTGGCCAGGCCATCCCTCTACTCACCCACACCCCCTATTATTCTACAGCGACGGCAGCCTCACACCGCAGCGAACCAGTGAACCCTCATACTCCTCTACGCGTGGGCATCTGATACGTCTCCAACGTATCTATAATTTTTGATTGTTCCATGCTATTATATTATCAATCTTGGATGTTTTATATGCATTTATATGCTATTTCATATGATTTTTAGGAATAACCTATTAACCTAGAGCCCAGTGCCAGTTTCTGTTTTTTCCTTGTTTTAGAGTATCACAGAAAAGGAAAATCAAATGGAGTCCAATTAACCTGAAACTTCACGGAACTTATTTTTGGAAAGAAAGCAATACAGGAGACTTGGAGTGCACGTCAGGGGATCAACGAGGAAGCCACGAGGCAGGGGGCGCGCCCACCCCCTGGGCGTGCCCTCCACCCTCGTGGGCCCCGCGTGGCTCCCTTGATGTATTTCTTCCGCCTATATATATATATATATATATATATCCACATACCCTAAAACGATCAGAGAGCAGAATAGATCGGGAGTTCTGCCGCCAGAAGCCTTTGTAGCCACTGAAAACCAATCTAGACCCGTTCCGGCACCCTACCGGAGGGGGAATCCCTCTTCGGTGGCCATCTTCATCATCCCGGTGCTCTCCATGATGAGGAGGGAGTAGTTCTCCCTCAGGGCTGAGGGTATGTACCAGTAGCTATGTGTTTGATCTATCTCTCTCTCTCGTGTTCTTGATTTGGCGCGATCTTGATGTATCGCGAGCTTTGCTATTATAGTTGGATCTTATGTTTCTCCTCCCCCTCTACTCTCTTGAAGTAATCTTATCGGATTGAGTCTTTAATGATTTGAGAACACTTGATGTATGTCTTGTTGTGCGTATCTATGGTGACAATGGGATATCACGTGATTCACTTGATGTATGTTTTGGTGACCAACTTGCGGGTTCCGCCCATGAACTTATGCATAGGAGTTGGCACACATTTTCGTCATGATTCTCCGGTAGAAACTTTGGGGCACTCTTTGAGGTTCTATGTGTTGGTTGAATAGATAAATCTGAGATTGTGTGATGCATATCGTATAATCATACTCGCGGATACTTTAGGTGACATTGGAGTATCTAGGTGACATTAGGGTTTTGATTGATTTGTGTCTTAAGGTGTTATTCTAGTATGAACTCTAGGGCTGTTTGTGACACTTATAGGAATAGCCCAACGGATTGATTGCAAAGAATAACTTTGAGGTGGTTTCGTACCCTACCATAATCTCTTCGTTTGTTCTCCGCTATTAGTGACTTTGGAGTGACTCTTTGTTGCATGTTGAGGGATAGTTATGTGATCCAATTATGTTATTATTGTTGAGAGGACTTGCACTAGTGAAAGTATGAACCCTAGGCCTTGTTTCAACGCATTGCAATACCGTTTACACTCACTTTTATCATTAGTTACCTTACTGTTTTTATAATTTCAGATTACAAAAACCTTTATCTACCATCCATATACCACTTGTATCACCATCTCTTCGCTGAACTAGTGCACCTATACAATTTAGCATTGTATTGGATGTGTTGGGGACACAAGAGACTCTTTGTTATTTGGTTGCAGGGTTGCTTGAGAGAGACCATCTTCATCCTACGCCTCCTATGGATTAATAAACCCCTTAGGTCATCCACTTGAGGGAAATTTGCTATTGTACTACAAACCTCTGCACTTGGAGGCCCAACAACGTCTACAAGAAGAAGGTTGTGTAGTAGACATCAGCATCCACCACTGTGTTTCCCCCGACTCCGCGTCGTCCCCTTCCTAGGCCTCGTCGTTGTCCATCGCCCTGGTGCTCTCGGCGCGGCGTGGTGAACGTGGTCAAGGAAAGACTTCCATCGGAAGAGTACTGTAAGTGGAGAGGCTGACAGCTGGGTCCACAGCAGCCGCAAGGAAGTGCCTCCTTATTACACAAAAAATAATTATTCCTCCACCTGACAGCAGGGACCCACTGGACGGGCCACCGTATTTGGCGAAAAAAATGTTTCCCCCTGACTGCTAGGACCCACCAGACAGGCCATCGTATTTCATGAAAAAAACGTTCCCCCGCTGTCAGCTCGGACCCACCGGAAGTGCCTCATTATTACGCACAAAAAAATGAATACTCCCCCTGCTAGTTGGGACCCGCCTTGGTGGGTGGCTGACTTGTGGGTCTACTAAGTTGACGGGGATGGAGTGCTTTGTCAACTTAGTCAATATAAATGATTCTATCTTTAGTGACCGTACGATGTCCATCCAACGGCCTTAGTGCTTCTTCAACCTCTGGTCTTCTTGCTCTAGCCGCCCAAAGCAGCGCCAGTCGTGCCGCATGCTCCTGCCTCCCGTGGTCGGCTATGCTGTCGCGGAGGCCTCGCCGCCCCCTACTATTCCCACCGTTGGCCAGGCCCTGCGGCGACGGCAGCCTCACACCACAGCCGAAGCAGTGAACCCTCGTACTCCTCTCCGCACGGGCTTCCACTGCCGCGTCTTCCCCGGCTCCACGTCGTCCCCTTCCTAGGCCTCGCCGTCGTCCACTGCCCTGGTGCTCTCGGTGCGGCGTGGCCAACGTGGTCAAGGAACGGCTTCCATCGGAGGTGGACTGTACGTGAAGAGGCTGACAGCTGGGTCCACGGCCGCAACAAGGAAGTGCCTCCTTACGCGTAAAATAATTATTCCTCCACCTGACAGCAGGGACCCACCGGACGGGCAACTGTATTTCATGAATAAAACATTTCCCCCTGACTGCTGGGACCTACCAGCTACATCTTCGCACGCAAGGAAGTGTGTCCGGGCAAAAAAACGATTCACCCCCCTGACTGCTGGGACCCACCAGCTACATCTTCGCACGCAAGGAAGTGCCTGACAGTTAGGACCCACCTGGTCGAAGCGTACGTAGTGTTGTCATTCTAGTCACGAATGTGTACATACATACTGGTCGATGTAGAGGTGCGCACGTGTCATAGTAGAGGCGCGCACGTAGCATGTACACGTACATACAGCGGCCATTGTGCAAGAAAGAAAATACGGCCACATACATACATACGGGCAGGGTCTCGAACGCCTACTCGCGCATATGTACGGCCAGTGCTCTTGTACATGGTTGGGTCAGAACGGAGAAACTGAGTCGTCGTCGTGTTCATGGGGAGCCAACCGGCTGGGTCGGAACGGAGTGCGTTGTCATGTTCATCGGGAGGGCTTGGACGGAACAGCCGATGGAAACGAGGCCCGACGTACCGCAGAACGGAGGAAACGACCTTATGTTCAACCGGCCACTGTCGAAACGGGATCTTGTTCATCGGGAGGGGTCTAGCGTACCGCAAAACAGAGGAAACGGACCTCCTATGGTCGAAACGGGGGTCATGTTGATCGGGAGGGGTGTGGCATACCACAAAACGAAGGAAACGGACTTGTGTTGGAGCGCTATGGTCAAAACGGGGGTCCTGTTCATCGGGAGGGGTGGGGCGTACCGCAAAACGGGACTCCACAGGATACTGTTCATCTCCACCGTCGACCCCCTCAAGCCTCCATGGGCTACTGTTCATCCACCGTTGACCTCCTCCAGCCTCCACCTGTGGTTGTTCATCCACGGGCTCCTGTTCATCTAGCCTCCACCGCGTGTTACTCCACCGGCTACTGTTCAACCAGCCCTCTCCACGGGCTCCTGTTCAACCACCCCTCCATGGGCTAATGTTCATCCAGCCCTCCACCGTCTACTGTTCATCCAGCCCTCCATGGGGTGGTCCTGTTCATCCTTCCCTCCACGGGGTCCTGTTCATCCAGCCCTAACCAGCTCGATCGATCGGGGTCCTGTTCATCCAGAGGCAACACCACAGGGTCATGTTCATCCACCCCCATCGGGAACTGTTCATCCAACCCCCCCCCCCAGCAACGCTCATTGCTTATCCAGAGGCAGCATCAATCGGCTTCAGTTAGCAACAGTAGCGAAGGAATCGCTTGATCAGGTTCAGTTAACAACCATCGATCGATCGCTCGGGTTCAATAACGCGTAGCCTGCAGTGCAATCGCTCGGGTTCAGTTAGAGCCCAACGCCTCGCTCGCGTTCAGTTAGAGCCCAAAGCCTCGCACCCACACGCGTGCGTGTATGAGAGAAATGCGCATCGCTCGTCCCCGACCACCCACGTAACCGGGAACGCCCCGATATTTTCCTCACCCTCGCTTCTACCATGGTTTTTTCCGTCATGGACGGCCCAAAGAATGTCATGCAGCTGCGTCTCCGGCCCGCCCAGGACGAAAAGCCCATTTTCTGTCATGATTTTTTGTCATAGAAGTAGGACCCCACCACATCTATGATGATACCTGGTTTTGTCACAATTATCGTCATAGAAGTGTCATAAGTATGACAGAAAAAATTTCGTTCGTCCCAAAATGTCACGGATGTGTCTTTTTTTGTACTGGAGGTCATGAAAGCGGCACATTCCTCATTGAAAGCGCAGTCGATACCCTCGACTTGGGAGTAGCCTTGAGCTACCAAGCGAGCCTTGCTGCGGACAATAATTCCATAAGCATCTTGCTTGTTCCTGAATATCCACCTGGTTCCAATGACATTATGGTTCCCCATTGGCCTTGGCACCAAACTCCACACCTTGTTGTGCTCGAAGTTGTTGACTTCTTCATGCATGGCATTAAGCCAATCCGGATCTTCAAGCACCTCATAGACCTTTTTGGGTTCAACACAAGAGACAAATGCGTGATGTTCACAATATTTTGCCAATTGTCTACGAGTGCTTACCCCCTTTCGTATGCTTCCAAGCACATTTGTCATGAGATGACCCTTGGTAGATAGCTTGGATGCAATCTTGGCGGCACGACTCTCCAATTCCTCCTCAGGAGTGAGTTGAAGAGCACTTAATTGATCATCTTGAGTGTCGTCTTGAGCTTGTTCTTGATCTTGAGCTTGCTCTTGATCTTGAACTTGCTCAGAGGAGAAAACTTGACCTTGGGCATCACTTGGTGGTTCAATGCCATCTTGAGGTTGATCTTGCCCTTGGTCTTGCTCATGAGGTTGAGGGCCTTCACTTTGTTCTTCGGAAGCGTGTGGGTCTTGGGTTGGTGATGGTTCCACTAGAGTGGAACATTGTCCTTCTCCTTCGACCACAAGGGGTTCCTCAATGGGTAGGATAAAACCAACACCCATTCTTCTTATGGCTTGGGTAGGAATTTCATCACCTACATCACAAGTACCGCTTTGCTCCACTTGGGAGACGTTATTCTCATGAAACTCCATGTTACACGTCTCCTCAATAAGCCCCGTGGACTTATTGAGGACACGGTAAGCATGAGA
This sequence comes from Triticum aestivum, assembly GCF_018294505.1. NCBI lineage: Eukaryota > Viridiplantae > Streptophyta > Magnoliopsida > Poales > Poaceae > Triticum > Triticum aestivum. Next base: position 447,613,345 of record NC_057794.1, read on the forward strand.
GTTTGTAGCATAACCAACAAATATGCCCTCATAAGCTCTAGCCTCAAATTTAGACAAACGAACACCTTTCTTGAGAATGAAACACTTACACCCGAACACCCGGAAGTACTTGAGGTTGGGCTTGTTACCGATGAGTATCTCATATGGAGTCTTGTTCAAGCCTTTGCGGAGGTAGAGCCGATTTGATGCATGACACGCGGTGTTTATGGCTTTGTCCCAAAAGTTGTATGGAGACTTGAACTCCGCCATCATGGTTCTTGCCGCATCCATCAACGTCCATTTCTTCCTCTCTGCTACACCATTTTGTTGAGGGGTGTAAGGTTCGGAATGTTGATGTTTGACCCCCTCATCACTAAGAAACTCATCCAAGGTGTAGTTCTTGAACTCGGTGCCGTTGTCACTTCTTATTGTCAAGATCTTTGCATTGTGTTGACGTTGAGCTTCATTTGCAAAGTCAATGACGGTTTGTTGGGTCTCACTCTTCCTCTTGAAGAAGTACACCCAAGTGTATCTTGAATAGTCATCCACAATCACCAAGCAATACTTTCTACCCCCAAGACTACCAAAGGATGGAGGCCCAAAGAGATCCAAGTGAAGGAGCTCCAAAGGCCTCTTTGAGTAAATGATAGTCGTGGGAGGGTGAGCCTTCTCATGGAGCATTCCTTCAATGCAGGCACTGCAAGCACGATCTTTGGCAAAACTAACATTTGTTAGTCCACGGACATGGTCCTCCTTGAGAAGACTTTGCAAAGATCTCATATTGCCATGGGCTAAATGGTGACGCCAAATCCATCCCACATAAACTTTAGCCATTAGGCATGTCGCGGTCTTAGTGGGTCACTCTGAAAAGTTAATCACATAGAGACCGTTCTCGACATGCCCAACAAAGGCTACTTTAATAGTCTTGCTCCACAAGAGGGCCACGGTATCAATATCAAAGAAAGCGGCAAAGCCCATGATTGCAAGTTGACAAACGGAAAGTAAATTGTATGCAAGGGACTCAACAAGCATGACCTTCTCGATCGTGAGATCATGAGAAATGACAACCTTGCCAAGCCCCAATACCTTAGAGGACGAGGCATCACCCCACTCGACATTGGTGGGCATAGATGTCTTTTGCACGTCCACCACCAAGTCCTTGCTTTCGGTCATATGATTAGTGGCTCCACTATCGAGCAACCATGATCCCCCACCAGAAGCAAACACCTACAAGAGATCAATGCTTGGTTTTAGGTACCCATTTTGTAATGGGTCCTTTGATGTTAGTGACAAGGGTCTTAGGAACCCAAATAGACAATTCAATGTACTCATAAGGAGAACCAGCAAATTTAGCATAAACACGCCCATGACTAGCACGGCATAACACATAGGAAGGGTTAAAGTCGCCAACGTTGTTGGAAGGGGTGGCATTGCCCTTCTTGACACCACCACCCTTCACATTGTTCTTCTTCTCCTTAGAGGCACCCTCTCCCTATTTGACAAAAGTTTGCATGAGAGGATGAGGTCGTTTGGCCTTGTCATTCTTCTTCTTGTTCTTGGACTTGGGTGCAAACCCAATCCCTTCCTTGGCCACAACTTCCTTTTGATTGCTCAAAAGATCGTTGAGGTTCTTCTCACCTTGTATGCACGACACAAGGCCTTTCTCAAGTTGCTCATTCAACTTTGCATTGTCCTCAACAAGATGCACATGCTCACAACAAGGGTTAGTAGCATTTGCATTAAGAATTAAAACCATATGAGGAAAAAGTGGCTTTCTCCTTGGTTAGCCTCACTTGGAGTTTATCATGAGACTCTTTAAGACTAGCATGAGTACTCTTCAAGGCCTTGTGAGCCTTGTCAAGGATACCAAACTCCTCCTTGATTCTAGCAAGATCAACACCAAGTTTGGCCTTCTCGGAATTTAGCACACGAGACACAAGAAGAGCATGATCAAGATCTTTCTTTAATTTAGCATGGTCATCGTTGTGTGACTCCTCAAGAGCCAAGCAATGACCACGCTATTCCTCAAGAGCATTAGAGAGATCCGATATCTCATCGTCATAGTCACGACTATGCCCCTCCATCTTAGAGATGGTGTCTTCGTGAGCCTCGATCATGTCATTGGCTTCACCAAGTTGTTCCAAGAGAGCAACGAAGTGCTTCTTGGATTTACCCTTAAGCTTACTCATAAAAGACTCAAAATCATTTTCCTCCACGTTGGACCCCCCACTTTCATCAATGCAATCCATTAAAGAAGGATGAGTAGTGATGGTAGTTTTAATGTTGGGGGTTACCTTGTTGGTGGCTTTATCGATGACGCACTTGGCGGTGATGTTCTCATTGGGTGAGTCGAAGAGGGACGTCTGTGGTGTTGTCGCAATGACCATGGAGGCCATGGCAACCGTCTCACCATCTTCATCATCATCATCATCATCCTCATTGTACTCTTCTTGTTCCACCAATCCCTTGGGAGGAGCTTTCTTGGTGAAGTGGTTCTTGTTGGGGAAAGACTTGGCCTTATCCTTCCGGATGAGCTTGCCACCATTCTCTTCCCTCTTCTCATAGGGGCACTCCGCAACAAAGTGACTCACATTTCCACAATTATAGTAAGTCCTCACATGTTGCTTGCCCTTGGCGCCACTTGAGTTGCTCTTGTTGAAGTTGGGCCTTGAGTTCTTCTTTCTCCAAAATTGTCTTGAAGCGAGAGCCATGTGCTCATGATAATCATATTTTGTATCCTCGGGGTTACTCTTCTCTTCTTCCTCTTCCACCTCTTCTTCCATGCTAGCCTTCAAAGCAAGGTTGGGCTTCTTGGCTCTTTGAGAACGCTATACCGCATTGTTGGCGGTCTTGTCCAAGATACTCATTGCCACAAACTCATCCAACACTTCGCTTGAGGACAACGTGTGGAAGTCCGACCTTTGACAGATGACGGAGGACATGGCCTTATGGTAAGGCATCATGGCTTTGAGAAATTTCCGCTTGATCCAATTGTCATTTGTATCCTTGCTCCCATGATCTCGGAGTGAGACCGCGAGTGTGGTTAGTCTCCGATAGAGCTCACGAGGTTCTTCACCTTCATTCATAGCAAATTCACTGGCTTCATCTTGCACCACTTCATAGTTGGAGCGTTGAATGCTTGTGATTCCTTTGTAAAGGGAAACAACATGGTGACATGCTTCCTTTGCCATAGTGAATGGTCGAAGATGTGCGACATCTTCGGGAGGGATTGCATCTTGGATGATGAAGAGAGCATTCTCGTTAAATTGATGATCCGCGGCTTCTCTTGGGGTGAAGTTGCTTGGGTCATGCGGATAGAAACCTTGCTCAATAATTCTCCAAAGGTTAGTATTAACATGATTTAAATGACGTTTAGAGCAATAGACCCAAGCGTCAAAATCCTCATTTTTCACAATCTTAGGAGGAGAACCGGCATGATTTAAATGAGTGGAGGGAGTCGGTCCTCCGTAGGTAAGTGGAGGTTCCACATGGGCAAAGATGCCATTTCCACTTTTACCACTAGACAAAGGAACTTTATCACTAGAAGCTCCCCCTTGTTGGAGTTAGCAACCGTCACCTTGTTAGTGGGATCAACCACTTCCAACGGTGTGGTGGACAATTTAAGACCATCAAGAAAATCCTTGAGCACGCCTTTGACCTCGGCCGTCATGGAGGTTTTTAATGTGTCCAAGGCCACATTGAGCTCCTCACATGCGGCCGAGGTTCCCCCATTGGCCGTAGACGAGGACGGAATCACAACGGGGTGCTCTTCCACACAGTCTACGGTGTCAACCATACTCTTCGGACGGCAAAGTCCTTAATAAAGAGACGAGGCTCTCATACCAATTGAAAGGATCGATATAGTTGACTAGAGGGGGGTGAATAGGCAACTAATAATTTTTAGCTTTTCTTTACCAATTTAAACTTTGCATCAAAGTAGGTTGTCTAGATGTGCAACTAGGTGAGCAACCTATATGATGCAATAACAATAAGTAAACAAGCAAGCAAGGAATGTAACACAAGATAAGATTGCACGGGTAAAGGGATGAGATAACCAAGAGTTGAGTCGGTGAAGACGAGGATGTGTTATCGAAGTTCCTTCCTTTTGAGGGGAAGTACATCTCCGTTGGAGCGGTGTGGAGGCACAATGCTCCCCAAGAAGCCACTAGGGCCACCGTATTCTCCTCACGCCCTAACACAATGCGAGATGCCGTGATTTCACTATTGACGCCCTTGAAGGTGGTAACCGGACCTTTACAAACAAGGTTGGGGCTCTCTCCACAACTTAATTGGAGGCTCCCAACGAAACCCTGGAGCTTCACCACAATGGAATGTGGCTCCGAAGTGACCTCTTCCGTCTAGGGCGCCCAAGCACCCAACAGTAACAAAATCCACACAAGAAAGTATGGGGGAATCAAATATCCTTTGGTGGAAGTGTAGATATAGGTCTCCCCCTTCAATCGCTAGCAGATCAACGAGTTTGAGTGTCTAGAGAGAGATCGGGCAAGGGAGCTTTAATGGCAGTAATGGAGGAGAGAGAGAGGCAAGAGGTAGGTGGGAGGTAGGAGAAGCACCTCCTTAAATAGGCCCCCCACAGATCCAACCATTATGTGCAGAAACACATAGGAGCGGTACATCTGCAATAAGCACCAGTACAACCGGTGGACGCGGGAAACCCCTGCTAGGGCACCAGGGCGGTACTTCCGGTGGCGCACCCGGTAGTAGAGGTCTATCGGAAGAAATCGGAACTACCGCACTACCACCGCTCAACTACCGGGCCACATATAGAAAGAAAACCCCTCGGGTCAGTAGTTGGAGCGGAGGTTGGGCCGGAACTACCGCTGGGCCGGCAGTCCCTAGGTGGTGGGGTCTGAGGCGGTACAACCGCCCTGAACACTGGTAGTACCAGTTTTGTCGAAACAAACCGGAACCGTTCCACCACTGGTCTACCATCATACCCGGTATAGAAGGGAGTCACCCCTGAGCGGTACTTGGAGTGGTGGTGAGACCAGAACTACCGGCCAGTGGTACAACCGCTCAAGGGAGTGGTACTACCACCATGGGCAGAACTGCACAGGACAGAGGACGAGGAACCTCTTTCTCCTTGAACGGAGGGTATATGGTGGGCGTAGAGAATGTGTACGTGAAGTGGTTCACCCAATACCTTCTGATGTGGATTCCCTCTTGATAGTACGGATATCCTACGACCAAAGGAATAAAAACATCGGAAACTCTCTCTTTGATCTTTTCCGCATAGAGGGAAATCCTAACCGTCTTGCGCCACACAATGTGTACCTCAAAAAACTATGGCGCATGATTAGTCCACACGTGTGTTGTCATCATCACCAAAACTCTAAGGCAGAAGATGCCCTTATAGTAGTGAAAACTTGAATCCGTCGTGCCATCGTGCATGTTCTATTTTTGCGCAACACTGTTGATCCGCCAATTTGAAAGATGATCCTTTTACTCTTATAACAGTATTAATTTACGTGAATCAAACCTGATTATTTCCTGCGCACAAACAAGTCACAAGTGCCCTGGCGGTTTACCGCCGGGCGGGTCCTGATACCCAATTAAAGCCACTGAGGACGAATAGTCCATAATCAGGGCCGATCTGACAATTGTTTAAATAAGATGTCATACCTGTGGTATATACTTAGACTGTTGTCTTATCAGCTTTGTGCAGTTAGAGGTGTTAGAGCTATAACTCTGAACATAGGATTCATTACGCTCTGGCGACTTAGAGTATGTCCTCCTGACGGGTTGTATAAACCCAAAGTATGCTTCAAATATGAGCCATAAACAGGGCAGCTAGGCCCAACTTGTAAAAAACCAGAAGGAAATGAAAAAACCATATGAAAAATACAAATAAGAAATCAAAAGAAATTCGAGGATATTGTAGGCTGCCAAGCCGAAGTGTCTTCTTCAATGAAACTAGCCGGAGCCACTAGATTGTTCGTGCATTCCGTGAGCCTAACTCACAGTACCCAATCGACATTTAAACCTAGATAGAGTTGTATCTTGATTTATAGACTTATCAGGAGTATGCGTGGTCAGAGTAACAGCATACATCACAGGCCAATTTATCCAAGTTTCAAGGAAGGCGGCTTATGAAGCCTGGATCTATCCTGACTATCTGTAAATCGTTCTCTCGCATGACAAGCCACCGTTTGAACCTTAACAACCTCAGATCTTGGTCGAATACGCTATAAAGACTGATCGTTAAGAGTTCGGCGGGTCAATCAGGATTACCTAATGGAGTTGAAGCAGCTGGTTACAGGTAGGATGATCCGGACAGGTTATGTTCTCTTTGGTCGAATACGCCTATGTTTGAACAAACCTGGTCAAGAGGGTAGTAACACTATGTTCTCTTTGGTCGAATACGCCTATGTTTGAACAGGAAGCCCCCAAGTGACATGCTTACCAATCGTGCTTATCAGGGACCTATGTTTGAGATGTGCGGTGCATCCAACTCTCTTTGGTCCCTGAAATTTGGGCGTCAAGCCTCTTAAATGAATATGATGATAAAGACTCAGCTTCGAGGAAGCGAAACGACAAAGGCCCTGAATTTTCAAGGATGTCGCCTTTATTATACTGCTTATAATATATACATCAGGTAACTATGTACATCATGAGAGCCAGTGGCTCAAGTATAGTAGCGCCGAAGATGAGCAATGTTCCACGACTGGCGGGTCTCCTCCTCTGATGTGCGTGAGTCCTTGTTGTCTCGAACGTCGATAAGGTAGTATGACCCATTATGTAAATTCTTGCTGACCACGAAAGGTCCTTCCCAAGGCAGTGATAACTTGTGCATATTTGTCTGGTCTTGGATGAGCCTGAGCACTAAGTCGCCTTCTTGAAAGGTTCTGGTTTTGACCCAGCAGCTGTGATAACGACGTAGGTCTTGCTGATAAATTGCCGAACGAGCCGCCGCGAGATCACGCTCCTCATCCAATAAGTCAAGTGCATCTTGGCATGCCTTTTCATTGTCAGCCTCAACATAAGCCACCACCCTGGGTGAATCGTGACGGATGTCACTAGGGAGAACCACCTCTGCCCCATAAACCATGAAAAAAGGTGTGTAACCCATAGACCTATTGGGGGTCGTATTGATGCTCCATAACACTGAGGGTAACTCCTCCACCCAACAACCCGGCGTTCTCTGCAAAGGAACGATAAGCCAGGGCTTGATACCTCGCAGAATCTCCTGATTTGCTTGTTCTGCCTGACCATTGGATTTAGGGCGAGCCACAGAGAAAATGTCAAGCCGGATATGCTCCCGTTGACAAAACTCTTCCATAGCGCCTTTAGAGAGATTAGTATCATTATCTATTATAATGTTGTGTGGAAAGCCAAAACGGAAGATCACCTTCTTCATGAATTGAACCATCGTCGCTCCATCACATTTACTAACCGGCTCTGCTTCAACCCACTTAGTAAACTTATCAACTGCCACCAAGAGGTGGGTCTTCTTATCCTTGGACCTCTTAAAGGGCCCAACCATATCAAGCCCCCAAGTTGCAAGCGGCCAAATAATTGGAATCATCCTCAATTCTTGAGACGGCACATGAGCTCGTCGTGAAAATTTCTAACAGCCGTCACATCTGCTTACTAAATCCTCAGCATCAGCATGAGCCGTCAACCAATAGAACCCATGACGAAAAGCCTTGGCTACAAGAGATTTAGAGCCGGCATGATGAACACAATCTCCTTCGTAGATCTCTCGTAAAATCTCACAGCCTTCTTCAGGAGAGACGCAGCGGTGAAACGCCCCTGCGACACTACGACGGTGCAACTCCCCATTGACAATTGACATTGACTTAGACCACCGGGTTATCTATCTGGCCAAGACCTCATCCTCCGGCAACTCACCCCAGGTCATGTAAGTCAAATCAGGAATAGCATGAAGAGCCGCCACCAATTTCGCCTCCGGGTGAGGGACATCAAGATCCTCCTTTGTAGGCAATTTAACAGATGGGTTAAGCAAAATATCCAGAAACGTGTTAGGTGGCACCGGCTTACGCTGAGACCCTAGCCGGCTTAAAGTATCACCTGCCTCATTCTTCTTGTGATCAATATGCTCAACTTGATAACCCTTGAAGTGACCCGCAATAGCATCAACCTCTCGGCGATAAGCCACCATAAGAGGATCATTAGAATCCCAAGTACCGGAAACTTGCTGAGCTACCAGATCTGAGTCGCCAAAACACCTCACCCGGCTTAGATTCATCTCTTTAGCCATCCGAAGACCATGGAGCAAGGCCTCATACTCAGCTGCATTGTTAGTACAAGGGAACATTAGCAGAAGAACATAAGAAAAATTATCACCTCGTGAGGAAGTCAAGACAACTTCAGCCCCCGAGCCCTCCAACTGCCTGGATCCATCAAAGTGAATAGTCCAATATGTGTTATCCGGCTTTTCCTCAGGCGCCTGCAACTCTGACCAGTCATTGATGAAATCCACAAGTGCTTGGGACTTGATGGTTGTACGAGGCACATATTTTAAACCGTGAGGTCCAAGCTCAATGGCCCATTTAGCAACCGACATGTGGCTTCCCTGTTTTGAATGATGTCTCCTAAAGGAGCAGAGCTAACCACAGTAATGGGATGACCCTAAAAATATTGTTTGAGTTTCTGGATTGCCAGGAAAACCCCATACACAAGCTTCTGCCAGTGTGGATATCTCTGCTTGGATTCAATAAGCACCTCACTGATGTAGTAAACCGGTCGTTGAACTGGGTACTCCTTGCCTACCTCTTTTCTTTCCACCACAATAGCTACACTAATGGCCCGGCTGTTAGCAGCCACATATAACAACATAGGCTCTTTATCAATAGGGGCAGCAAGCACGGGCGGCTCAGTCAACTGTTTTTTCAGATCCTCAAATGCTTGATTAGCAGCATCACTCCAAACAAAGTGATTTGTTTTCTTCATCGTCTGATAAAAGAGGAATAGCCTTCTCACCTAACCGGCTTATGAAACGGCTCAGAGCTGCAATGCGACCCACCAGACGCTGAACATCATTGACACACGCCGGCTTAGCCAATGAAGTGATGGCTTTGATCTTCTCCGGGTTAGCTTCAATGCCTCTGTTAGAAACCAGAAATCCCAATAGCTTGCCTGCTGGTACACCAAAGATACATTTGGCCGGGTTAAGCATCATCTTGTAGACCCGAAGACTATCAAACGTCTCCTTCAAATCATCAATTAGGGTCTCATTCTTTCTAGATTTTACCACAATGTCATCCACATAAGCATGAACATTACGCCCGATCTGATTATGAAGGCAATTCTGTACACACCGCTGATAAGTCGCCTGGACACTCTTGAGCCCAAAAGGCATAGACACATAGCAAAAGGCTCCCAGCGGAGTAATGAAAGTTGTTTTCTCCTGGTCCTTAACTGCCATCTTGATCTGATGATAACCTGAATAAGCATCCAAAACACTCAAATGCTCACAACCCGCCGTAGCATCAATGATTTGATCAATACGAGGGAGAGCAAACGGATTAACCGGACAAGCCTTGTTTAAGTCTGTATAATCCACACACATTCGCCAAGTGCCGTTCTTCTTAAGCACCAGCACTGGGTTAGCCAACCACTCAGGATGGAAGACTTCAACGATAAACCCGGCTGCTAAGAGTCAGGCCACCTCCTCACCAATGGCCTTTGATATGTCTCCGTCGTATCTACTTTTCCAAACACTTTTTCCCTTGTTTTGGACTCTAACTTGCATGATTTGAATGGAGCTAACCTGGACTGACGCTGTTTTCAGCAGAATTGCCATGGTGTTATTTTTGTGCAGAAATAAAAGTTCTCGGAATGACCTGAAAATCAACGGAGATTATTTTTGGAATATATAAAAATACTGGAAGAAGAATCCACGTCAGGGGGCCCACACCCTGTCCACGAGGGTGGGGGCGCGCCTACCCCCCTGGGCGCACCCCCCTGCCTCGTGGGCCCCCTCACGCTCCACCGACCTCAACTCCAACTCCATATATTCGTGTTCAGGGAGAAAAAATCAAAGAGAAGGATTCATCGTGTTTTACGATACGGAGCCGCCGCCAAGCCCTAAACTCTCTCGGGAGGGCTGATCTGGAGTCTGTTCGGGGCTTCGGAGAGGGGAATCCGTCGCCATCGTCATCATCAACCTTCCTCCATCACCAATTTCATGATGCTCAGCGCCATGCGTGAGTAATTCCATCGTAGGCTTGCTGGACGGTGATGGGTTGGATGAGATTTATCATGTAATCGAGTTAGTTTTGTTAGGGTTTGATCCCTAGTATCCACTATGTTCTGAGATTGATGTTGCTATGACTTTCCTATTCTTAATGCTTGTCACTAGGGCCCGAGTGCCATGATTTCAGATCTGAACCTATTATGTTTTCATCAATATATGAGAGTTCTTGATCCTATCTTGCAAGTCTATAGCCACCTACTATGTGTTATGATCCGGCAACCCCGGAGTGACAATAATCGGGACCACTCCCGCTGATGACTATATTCGCAATACATGCCTACATTACATTGATGAATTGGAGCTAGTTCTGTGTCACCCTATGATATGACTGTTACATGATGAACCGCATCCGGCATAATTCTCCATCACCGATCCATTGCCTATGAGCTTTCCATATATTGTTCTTCGCTTATTTACTTTTTCGTTGCTATTGTTACAATCACTACAAACACCAAAACACTTTTGCTACCGTTACTTTTGCTATCGTTACCACTACTATCATATTACTTTGCTACTAAATACTTTGCTACAGATATTAAGTTATCCAAGTGTGGTTGAATTGACAACTCAGCTGCTAATACTTGAGAATATTCTTTGGCTCCCCTTGTGTCGAATCAATAAATTTGGGTTGAATACTCTACCCTCGAAAACTGTTGTGATCCGATGTACTTGTGGGTTATCAAGACTATGTTCTGGCGCCGTTGCCGGGGAGCATAGCTCTATTCTTTGAGTCACTTGGGATTTATATCTGCTTATCATTATGAAGAACTTTAAAGATCCAAGAACCAAGATTTATCCCTCAACTACGAGGGGGGTAAGGAACTGCCATCTAGCTCTGCACTTGATTCACCTTCTGTTTTGAGTAAGCTTGCGACACCTACACATGCTATTGATTCTGATAGGTCGCATGTTATTGATGACGCCACTTCTGCTTTGCATGATACTTATGATGAAACTACTTCTATGCTTGATACTACTGTGCCACTAGGTGAATTTTTTGATGAACAACTTGCTAGGGCTAGAGAGAATGAAATTATTGAAACTGATAATATTGATGAAAGTGATAATGAAGATTCTCCCCCTAGATATGAATTGCCTGTTGTGCCTGAGGGGTTATGTTATGGATGAAGAAACTGTTAGAGACTTCTTAGCTTGCAATGATAGATCTGATCTTAAGAAATTATTAGCTAAGCTTAAAGAAAACTCTTTGAATGCTAGAATGAAATATGATCCTGCTTTTGCTACGTCACCTATCTTTATTACTCATAAGGATTATGATTTCCATGTCGATCCTGAGTTAATTGCTTTGGTTGAATCTGATCCTTTTTATGGCTATGAATCTGAAACTGTTGTGGCACATCTTACTAAATTAAATGATATAGCCACCATGTTTACTCATGATGAGAAAACTCGCTATTACTTTATCCTTAAGCTGTTTCCGTTCTCATTAAAGGGTGATGCTAAGACATTGTTTAATTCCTTGATCCTGGTTGTGTGCGTAGTCCCCAGGATATGATTTATTACTTTTCTGCTAAATATTTCCTCGCTCATAAGAAACAAGGTGCTTTAAGGGAAATATATAATTTTGTGCAAATTGAAGAAGAGAGTCTCCCACAAGCTTGGGGGAGGCTTCTCCGATTACTTAATGCTTTGGCTGATCATCCTCTCAAGACAAATGAAATACTTGATATATTTTATAATGGACTAATCGATGCTTCTAGAGATTACTTGGATAGTTGTGTTGGTTGTGTTTTCAGGGAAAGAACTGTTGGTCAAGCTGAATTGCTATTGAATAATATGTTGCCCAATGAAAGTAATTGGACACTTCCTGAACCAACTCCTAAGCCAACTCCAAAGAAAAGGGGTATTCTATTTCTCAGTCTTGAAGATATGCAAGTGGCAAAGAAATCTATGAAAAAAGGGTATTAAAGCTAAAAATGTAAAGAATTTACCACCTATTGAAGAAATACATGGTCTTGATAACCCGACACAGGTAGTAAAGGTAAATTCTCTCTATAGATTTGATAAATGTGAAATTCCATTTACTAAGTTTGCTAGCCAATGCTTGGATGAGTTTGATGATTTTATGGTTAAACAAGAAAACTTCAATGCTTATGTTGGTAGACAATTGAAACACAATGCTGATATGCTTGAACATTTGAGTGATTATATGGCTAGTGTTAAAGATGAACTTAAACTTATTAGTAAACATGCTTCTATGGTTACCACTCAAGTAGAACAGGTACTTAAAGCTCAGAATGATTTTCTCAATGAATTAAATAATAAGAAGAATGATAATGTTGTTAGAGTTATGACCAGAGGAGGTAAAATGACTCAGGAACCTTTGTATCCTGAGGGCCATCCCAAGAGAATTGAGCAATCAGAGAACTAATATTGATGCACCTAGTTCTCTAAGAGGAAGAAAAATAAAAATGGTAGGACTTTGCATGCTTCTAGTGAACCTGTTGTTGACACACCTGAGAATCCCAATGATATTTCTATTTCTGATGCTGAAACACAATCTGGTAATGAACATGAACCTAGTGATAATGTTAATGATGATGTTCATGTTGATGCTCAACCTAGCAATGATAATGATGTAGAGATTGAACCTGCTGTTGATCTTGATAACCCACAATCGAAGAATCAACGTTATGATAAGAGAGACTTCGTTGCTAGGAAGCATGGTAAAGAAAGAGAACCATGGGTTCAGAAACCCATGCCTTTTCCTCCTAAACTGTCCAAGAAAAAAGATGATGAGGATTTTGAGTGCTTTGCTGAAATGATTAGACCTATCTTTTTGCGTATGTGTTTGACTGATATGCTTAAAATGAATCCTTATGCTAAATACATGAACGATATTGTTACTAACAAAAGAAAGATACCAGAAGATGAAATTTCCACCATGCTTGATAATTGCACTTTTAAAGGTGGAATACCAAAGAAACTTGGAGATCCAGGAGTACCAACTATACCATGCTCCATTAAAAGAAACTATGTTAAAACTGCTTTATGTGATCTTGGAGCCGGTGTTGGTATTATGCCTCTCTCTTTATATCGTAGACTTGATTTGAATAAGTTGACACCTACTGAAATGTCTTTACAAATGGCTGATAAATCAATTGCTATACCTGTCGGTATTTGTGAGGATGTGTCTGTTGTGGTTGCAAACATTACTATTTTAACGGACTTTGTTATTCTTGATATTCCCGAGGACGATAGTATGTCTATTATTCTTGGAAGACCCTTTTTGAATACTATAGGGGCTGTTATTGATTGCAATAAAGGCAATGTCACTTTTCATGTTAATGGTAATGAGCATATGGTACACTTTCCGAGCAAACAACCTCAAGTCCATAGTATCAATTCTATTAGAAAATTTTCAATAATTACTATTGGAGGTTTCGAATTTCCTCTTCCAACTGTCAAGAAGAAATATGATATTCTTATTGTTGGGGATGTGCATATCCCCGTTCAGGTAACCTAGTGTTATTCAAAAATTCTTCGGTTTCATGTTATTCGAAATAAGTTTGTTAACAAGACCTGATCAACCTTGTTAGTGGATTCCTTTTGATGAGCATGAGATGGCTGAAGTTAGAAAACACAACTCTCTATACCCTCTTTTTACTTTCTATTATTTATACTAAATAAAGCAGAAATAGTATTTTCTATCTATTTTCTGAATTATCCATGCAATAAAAAATACCCCAAAAATAAAAGTTCTCCAAATACCCTGAAAATTAAATTTGATTTTTTCTAGAATATTTGAGAATATCTGGCACTGAGAACACAGCAGGGGGAGCAGCCACGTGCCCACGAGGGTGGAGGGCGCGCCTACCCCCTGGGCACGTCCCCTGCCTCGTGGACCCCATGTGGGTCCCCTCCACTTATTCCATCCACCACACACTCCTTCTTCCTCCCAAAAAAATCACTAGCCAGTTCAAACCCGAGTTCTTGCTCATCTTGCTGCCATTTTCGATCTCCTTGCTCAAAGCTCCATTCACAAAACTACTTTGGGGGATTGTTCTTTGGTATGTGACTCCTCCAATGATCCAATTAGTTTTTGTTCTAGTGCTTTATTCATTGCAAATTTTTGCTGCTTAGGTGACCTTGTTCTTGAGCTTGCATGTCAAATTTATGTGGTCAAAAGTAGTTTTAATGCATGATATGGCCTCTAGGCACTTGTAGGAGTAGTTGCTATCCATTTTGTTGAGTTTGGCTCACTTTTATTTTATGTTACTAAAAATTTCAGAAATTTTTGAGAGGAAGAAATATGTTTAGGAAAATGTACCAAGGTGGTTCCTCAAGGAAACAAGGACCCAGGCCCGCAATACGCGAGCTGGACAATGAACTACTGAGGGAGGCTCAAGTGCGGCCTTGTGAATGGCCGTCAGAGGACTTCATGGTCCGAGCAGGAATCAAGGAGGAATTTGACGCATATGTGCGTAATGCTGATCTTGAGAGCTTCGAGGCAGATAAGTGCCGTCAATACTACTACCTCACTGATTCCTTTGTGGGAAGGTTTGAATTTACATCATTACGCAATTCTCAAACAGTCCTTTTTGATCTTTATGATAAATCTTATACCATGTACTTAGAAGATTTTAATATAGCTTGTAAACTCCCACAGTGGGGTAATGTTAGTGAACCTCGTAAATCTGAATATAAGGATTTTCTTGCTAGTATCACTCTGGGGGAATCTAGGGAAATCATGCAAGCTACCATAGGGAGCACTCATTTTCCTGCTATACATTATTTTGCTCTCTTTATAGGTAGATGCATAAATTGTAAGGATGAGGCATGTCACATGTGTGTTCCAGATCTTAGTGTTCTCAAGAGTGTTGTATTAGGAGATAGACAATATAACTTGGGGGCCATTGTTGCACGTAGGTTGCATAATAACAAAATTAATGGAGATCTCTTTGGTGGAATTTATGCAAGCCGTTTAGCTGACTTTCTTGAGATACCCATTCGTGGATATGATATTTAGTTGCCTCCTGCTTATTTAGATTATGATGCTATAGTTCGTCATCAGTTCCTTGAGAGGAAGAATCAGTCCCTCCAGTACCGACTAATCTTTGACAGACGACACACCTATCACGTCGCTCTCCCTGCTCCAACTTTCTTTGACTTTCAGGAAAAAGGGAGATATGTTATAACCAGGGAGGAGGCGGACGAGTACGAGAGGAGGGCGGAGGTAGCTCGCCTCCAAGCTGCAGCTCATCGGGCAATTGTCGCTGCATCTCAGTACGACCCCAGCTACAGTTTTGATCCATGGGCATAGACCAACTTAGGCCAAAAGCCTAAGCTTGGGGAACTACGTATTTCTCACCAACATTACATTCATGTTCACACACTCATGTCAGTTGCAGGTGCTCTGCTACCTCTTGAGCACCTGCGTTGGTTTTCCCTTGAAGAGGAAAGGGTGGTGCAGCAAAGTAGCGTAACTATTTCCCTCAGTTTTTTAGAACCAAGGTATCAATCTAGTAGGAGGCTAAGCGCGAGTCCCCCGCACCTACACAAAACAAATAAATCCTCGCAACCAACGCGATAAGGGGTTGTCAATCCCTACACGGTCACTTACGAGAGTGAGATCTGATAGATATGATAAGATAATATTTTTGGTATTTTTATGATAAAGATGCAAAATAAAATAAAACCAAAGTAAATAACCAAGTATTGGAAGATTAATATGATGAAGATAGAGCCGGGGCCATAGGTTTCACTAGTGGCTTCTCTCAAGAGCATAGGTATTTTACGGTGGGTGAACAAATTACTATTGAGCAATTGACAGAATTGAGCATAGTTATGAGAATATCTAGGTATGATCATGTATATAGGCATCACGTCCAAGACAAGTAGACCGACTCCTGCCTGCATCTACTACTATTACTCCACACATCGACCACTATCCAGCATGCATCTAGAGTATTAAGTTCACAAGAACAGAGTAACGCCTTAAGCAAGATGACATGATGTAGAGGGGTAAACTCATGCAATATGATGAAAACCCCATCTTGTTATCCTCGATGGCAACAATACAATACGTGCCTTGCTGCCCCTACTGTCACTCGGAAAGGACACCACAAGATTGAACCCAAAGCTAAGCACTTCTCCCATTGCAAGAAAGATCAATCTAGTAGGCCAAACCAAACTGATAATTCGAATAGACTTGCAAATATAACCAATCATACATAAAAGAATTTAGAGAAGATTCAAATATTGTTCATAGATAAACTTGATCATAAACCCACAATTCATCGGTCTCAACAAACACACTGCAAAAGAGGATTACATCGAATAGATCTCCATAAGAGAGGGGGATAACATTGTATTGAGATCCAAAAAGAGAGAAGAAGCCATCTAGCTAATAACTATGGACCGGAAGGTCTGAGGTAAACTACTCACACTTCATCGGAGAGGCTATGGTGTTGATGTAGAAGCCCTCCGTGATCGATGCCCCCTCCGGCGGAGCTCCGGAACAGGCCCCAAGATGGGATCTCGTGGATACATAAAGTTACGGCGGTGGAATTAGGGTTTTGGCTCCGTATCTGATCGTTTGGGGGTACGCAGGTATATATAGGAGGAAGAAGTACGTCGGTGGAGCAACAGGGGGCCCACGAGGGTGGAGGGCGCGCCTGGGGGGTAGGCATGCCCCCTACCTCGTGGCCTCCCTGTTAGGTGCTTGACGTAGGGTCCAAGTCTCGTGGGTCTTGTTCGTTCCAAAAATCACGTTCCCGAAGGTTTCATTCCGTTTGGACTCCGTTTGATATTCCTTTTCTTTGAAACCCTAAAATAGGCAAAAAAAACAGCAATTCTGGGCTGGGCCTTCGGTTAATAGGTTACTCCAAAAATAATATAAAAGTGGATAATAAAGCCCAATAATGTCCAAAACAGAAGATAATATAGCATGGAGCAATCAAAAATTATAGATACGTTGGAGACGTATCAAGCATCCCCAAGCTTAATTCGTGCTCGTCCTCGAGGAGGTAAATGATAAAAACAGAATTTTTGATGTGGAATGCTACTTGGCATAATTTCAATGTAATTCTTCTTAATTGTGGTATGAATATTCAGATCCGAAAGATTCAAGACAAAATTTAATGTTGACATAAAAATAATAATACTTCAAGCATACTAACTAAGAAATTATGTCTTCTCAAAATAACATGGCCAAAGAAAGTTATCCCTACAAAATCATATAGTCTGGCTATGCTCTATCTTCACCACACAAAGTATTTAAATCATGCACAACCCCGATGACAAGCCAAGCAATTGTTTCAAACTTTTGGTGTTCTCAAACTTTTTCAATCTTCACGCAATACATGAGCGTGAGCCATGGACATAGCACTTTAGGTGGAATAGAATGGTGGTTGTGGAGAAGACAAAAAGGGAGAAGATAGTCTCACATCAACTAGGCGTATCAGCAGGCTATGGAGATGCCCATCAATAGATATCAATGTGAGTGAGTAGGGACTGCCATGCAACGGATGCACTAGAGCTATAAGTATATGAAAGCTCAAAAAGAAACTAAGTGGGTGTGCATCCAACTTGCTTGCTCATGAAGACCTAGGGCATTTTGAGGAAGCCCGTCATTGGAATATATAAGCCAAGTTCTATAATGAAAAATTCCCACTAGTATATGAAAGTGATAACAAAGGAGACTCTCTACTATGAAGATCATGGTGCTACTTTGAAGCACAAGTGTGGTAAAAGGATAGTAGCATTGTCCCTTCTCTCCTTTTCTCTCAATTTTTTTTATTTGGGCCTTTTTTTTATGGCCTCTTCTTTTTTTTGTCCAGAGTCTCATCCCGACTTGTGGGGGAATCATAGTCTCCATCATCCTTTCCTCACTTGGGACAATACTCCAATAATGATGATCATCACACTTTTATTTTCTTACAACACAAGAATTACAACTCGATACTTAGAACAAGATATGACTCTATATGAATGCCTCCGGCGGTGTATCGGGATATGCAATGACTCATGAGTGACATGTATGAAAGAATTATGAACGGTGGCTTTGCCACAAATACAATGTCAACTACATGATCATGCAAAGCAATATGACAATGATGGAGTGTGTCATAATAAACGGAACGATGGAAAGTTGCATGGCAATATATCTCGGAATGGCTATGGAAATGCCATGATAGGTAGGTATGGTGGCTGTTTTGAGGAAGGTATATGGTGGGTGTATGATACCGGCGAAAGGTGCGCGATATTAGAGAGGCTAGCAATGGTGGAAGGGTGAGAGTGCGTATAATCCATGGACTCAACATTAGTCATAAAGAACTCATATACTTATTGCAAAAATCTACAAGTTATCAAAGCAAAGTATTACACGCATGCTCCTAGGGGGATAGATTGGTAGTAAAATACCATCGCTCGTCCCCGACCGCCACTCATAAGGAAGATAATCAATAAATAAATCATGCTCCGACTTCATCACATAACGGTTCACCATACGTGCATGCTACGGGAATCACAAACTTCAACACAAGTATTTCTCAAATTCACAACTACTCAACTAGCATGACTCTAATATCACCATCTCCATATCTCAAAACAATTATCAAGTATCAAACCCCTCATAGTATTCAACACACTCATAAGAGAATTTTATTATTAATCTTGTATACCTAGCATACTAGGATTATAAGAAAATTACCATGCTATTTAAGACTCTCAAAATAATCTAAGTGAAGCAGGAGAGATCAATAGTTTCTATAAAACAAATCCACCACCGTGCTCTAAAAGATATAAGTGAAGCACTAGAGTAAAACTATATAACTCAAAAGATATAAGTGAAGCACGTAGAGTATTCTAATAATTTCCGAATCATGTGTGTCTCTCTACAAAGGGGTGTACAGCAAGGATGATTGTGGTAAACTAAAAAATAAATACTTAAATCATACAAGATGCTCCAAGCAAAACACATATCATGTGGTGAATAAAAATATAGCTCCAAGTAAAATTACCGATAGAAGTAGACGAAAGAGGGGATGCCTTCCGGGGCATCCCCAAGCTTTAGCTTTTAGGTGTCATTAGATTATCTTGGGGGTGCCATGTGCATCCCCAAGCTTAGGCTCTTGCTACTCCTTGTTCCATAATCCATCAAATTTTACCCAAAACTTGAAAACTTCACAACACAAAACTTAAAGTAGAAAATCTCGTGAGCTCCGTTAGCGAAAGAAAACAAAAGACCACTTCAAGGTACTGTAATGAACTCATTCTTTATTTATATTGGTGTTAAACCTACTGTATTCCAACTTATCTATGGTTTATAAACTATTTTACTAGCCATAGATTCATCAAAATAAGCAAACAACACACGAAAAACAGAATCTGTCAAAAACAGAACAGTCTGTAGTAATCTGTAGCTAGCGCAACATATGGAACCCCAAAAATTCTAAAATAAATTGCTGGACGTGATTAATTTATCTATTAGGTATCTGCAAAAATAATTAACTAAATATCACTTTCCAAATAAAAATGGCAATAGTTGTCGTGAGCGCTAAAGTTTCTGTTTTTACAGCAGGATTAACAAGACTTTCCCCAAGTCTTCCCAACGGTTCTACTTGGCACAAACGCTAATTAAACACAAAAAACACAACCAAAACATAGGATAGATAAATTATTTATTACTAAACATGAGAAAAAAGCAAGGAATAAAAATAAAATTGGGTTGCCTCCCAACAAGCGCTATCGTTTAACGCCCCTAGCTAGGCATAAAAAGCAAGGATAGGTCTAGGTATTGCCATCTTTGGTAGGCAATCCATAAGTGGCTCTCATAATAGATTCATAAGGTAATTTAATTTTATTCCTAGGAAAGTGTTCCATGCCTTTCCTTAATGGAAATTGGAATCTAATATTCCCTTCCTTCATATCAATAATTGCACCAATCGTTCTAAGGAAAGGTCTACCAAGAATAATAGGACATGAAGGATTGCAATCTATGTCAAGAACGATAAAATCTACGGGCACATAATTCCTATTTACAACAATAAGAACATCATTAATTCTTCCCATAGGTTTCTTAATAGTGGAATCCGCAAGGTGCAAGTTTAGAGAGTAATCATCAAAATCACGGAAACCTAACAAATCACACAAAGTCTTTGGAATCGTGGAAACACTAGCACCGAAATCACACAAAGCATAGCATTCATGATATTTAATTTTAATTTTAGTAGTAGGTTACCACTAATCATAAAGTTTTCTAGGGATGGAAATTTCCAACTCAAGTTTTTCTTCATAAGATTGCATCAAAGCATCAACGATATGTTTGGTAAAGGCTTTATTTTGACTATAAGCATCGGGAGAATTTAGCACGGATTGCAACAAGGAAATACAATTTATCAAAGAGCAGCTATTATAATTAAATTCCTTGAAATCCAAAATAGTAGGTTCATTAACATCTAGAGTTTTGATCTCTTCAATCCCACTTTTATCAAATTTAGCATTAAGATCTAAAAACTCCGAATTTTTGGAACGCCTTCTAGGTAAAGGTGGATCATATACAGTCCCATCATTATCAAGATTCATATTGCAAAACAAAGATTTAATAGGGGACACATCAATAACTTTTAGATCTTCATCTTTATTATCATGGAAACTAGAAGAACACGCTCTTATAAAGGAATCTTTCTTAGCACGTATCCTGGCGGTTCTTTCTTTGCACTCATCAATGGAAATTCTCATGGCTTTGAGAGACTCATTGATATCTTGCTTAGGTGGAATAGATCTAAGTTTCAAAGAATCAACATCAAGAGAAATTCTATCAACGTTCCTAGCCAACTCATCAACCTTAAGCAATTTTTCTTCAATCAAAGCATTGAAATTCTTTTGCGAAGTAATAAATTTTTTAATATTAGATTCAAAATCAGAGGGCATCTTATTATAATTTCCATAAGAATTGTTGTAGGAATTACCATAATTATTAGAGGAATTACTAGGATAAGGCCTAGGATTAAAGTTTCCTCTATACGCGTTGTTACCAAAATTGTTCCTACCAACAAAATTCACATCCATAGATTCATTATTATTCACAATCAGAGTAGACAATGGCATATCGTTAGGATCAGAAGAAACACTTTTATTAGCAAATAATTTCATAAGTTCATCCATCTTTCCACTCAAAACATTAATTTCTTCTATCGCATGCACTTTCTTATTAGTAGATCTTTCAGTGTGCCATTGAGAATAATTAACCATAATATTATCTAGGAGTTTAGTGGCTTCTCCTAAAGTGATTTCCATAAAAGTGCCTCCCGCGGCCGAATCTAAAAGATTTCTAGAAGCAAATTCAATCCGGCATAAAAAAATTGTATAATCATCCACAAATTTAAACCATGAGTAGGGCAATTACGTATCATTAATTTCATCCTCTCCCAAGCTTGTGCAACATGTTCATGATCAAGTTGCTTAAAATTCATAATATCGTTTCTAAGAGATATGATCTTAGTGGGAGGAAAATACTTAGAGATAAAAGCATCTTTGCACTTATTCCACGAATCAATACTATTTTTAGGCAAAGACGAAAACCAAGCTTTAGCACGATCTCTAAGCGAAAAAGGAAATATCTTCAATTTAAAAATATCATTATCCACATCTTTCTTATTTTGCATATCACACAAATCAACGAAGCTATTTAGATGAGTAGCGGCATCTTCACTAGGAAGGCCGGAAAACGGATCTTTCATGACAAGATTCAGCAAGGCAGCATTAATTTCACAAGATTCAGCATCGGTAAGAGGAGCAATCAGAGTGCTAATAAAATCATTGTTGTTGGTATTGGTAAAGTCACACAATTTAGTGTTATCTTGAGCCATCGTGACAAACAAGCAATCCAACATACAAGCAAACAAGAAACGGGCAAAAAGAGGCAAACGGGAAAGAGAGGGAGGATAGAGAGAGAGAGGGTGAATAAAATGGCAAGGGTGAAGTGGGGGAGAGGAAAACGAGAGGCAAATGGCAAATAATGTAATGCAGGAGATAAGGGTTTGTGATGGGTACTTGGTATGTTGATTTTTGCGTAGACCTCCCCGGCAACGGTGCCAGAAATCCTTCTTGCTACCTCTTGAGCACTTGCGTTGGGTTCCCTTGAAGAGGAAAGGGTGGTGCGGCAAAGTAGCGTAATTATTTCCCTCGGTTTTTGAGAACCAAGGTATCAATCCAGTAGGAGGCTACGCGTGAGTCGCTCGCACATACACAAAACAAATAAATCCTCGCAACCAACGCGATAAGGGGTTGTCAATCCCTACACGGTCACTTACAAGAGTGAGATCTGATAGATATGATAAGATAATATTTTTGGTATTTTTATGATAAAGATGCAAAGTAAAATAAAAGCAAAGTAAATAACTAAGTATTGGAAGATTAATATGATGAAGATAGACCCGGGGGCCATAGGTTTCACTAGTGGCTTCTCTCAAGAGCATAGGTATTTTACGGTGGGTGAACAAATTACTGTTGAGCAATTGACAGAATTGAGCATAGTTATGAGAATATCTAGGTATGATCATGTATATAGGCATCACATCCAAGACAAGTAGACCGACTCCTGCCTGCATCTACTACTATTACTCCACACATCGACCGCTACCCAGCATGCATCTAGAGTATTAAGTTCACAAGAACAGAGTAATGCCTTAAGTAAGATGACATGATGTAGAGGGATAAACTCATGCAATATGATGAAAACCCCATCTTGTTATCCTCGATGGCAACAATACAATACATGCCTTGCTGCCCCTACTATCACTTGGAAAGGACACCGCAAGATTGAACCCAAAGCTAAGCACTCCTCCCATTATAAGAAAGATCAATCTAGTAGGCCAAACCAAACTGATAATTCGAATAGACTTGCAAATATAACCAATCATACATAAAAGAATTTAGAGAAGATTCAAATATTGTTCATAGATAAACTTGATCATAAACCCACAATTCATCGGTCTCAACAAACACACCGCAAAAGAGGATTACATCGAATAGATCTCCATAAGAGAGGGGGATAACATTGTATTGAGATCCAAAAAGAGAGAAGAAGCCATCTAGCTAATAACTATGGACCGGAAGGTCTGAGGTAAACTACTCACACTTCATCGGAGAGGCTATGGTGTTGATGTAGAAGCCCTCCGTGATCGATGCCCCCTCCGGCGGAGCTCCGGAACAGGCCCCAAGATGGGATCTCGTGGATACATAAAGTTACGGCGGTGGAATTAGGGTTTTGGCTCCGTATCTGATCGTTTGGGGGTATGCAGGTATATATAGGAGGAAGAAGTACGTCGGTGGAGCAACAGGGGGCCCACGAGGGTGGAGGGCGCGCCTGGGGGGGTAGGCATGCCCCCTACCTCGTGGCCTCCCTGTTAGTTGCTTGACGTAGGGTCCAAGTCTCGTGGGTCTTGTTCATTCCAAAAATCACGTTCCCGAAGGTTTCATTCCGTTTGGACTCCGTTTGATATTCCTTTTCTTTGAAACCCTAAAATAGGCAAAAAAACAGCAATTCTGGGCTGGGCCTTCGGTTAATAGGTTACTCCAAAAATAATATAAAAGTGGATAATAAAGCCCAATAATGTCCAAAACAGAAGATAATATAGCATGGAGCAATCAAAAATATAGATACATTGGAGACGTATCATGCTCATACTTTTTCATTGTATCATCCATGCTAGTTTATTTTCTTTTTTTAGCTTTCTTCTTGTGTGTTTGAAAAACCTTAAGAAAAACCAAAAAAAGTAGTTGTAAATTTTAGCTAGTTTACTTTCCATGCCTGTAGTAGTACTAATTAAAAAGAAAACCCCAAAAGATTTCTCGTTCTTCTTTTGCTTGTTGGGAGCTTTCTCGTGTAAATAGTTTTGTTTCTTTTCTTTCCTATGGGGGTCAAGAGGAGAAGACCATGATGAAAATGTTGAGTGGCTCTCATATGCATTATTGTTGATCTAACAAAGAGCACATATTACCTTGTCTTATCCCATGAATTGAATGCTTGCAGATTCCAGATTAGTCCAATGCATGTACACTATTATTATTATCCTCACTATTCTGTCGTGCAAGTGAAAGGCAATAATGACGATATATGATGAAGTGATTGAGATGAGAAAGCTGGTATGAACTCGACCTCTCTTGTTTTTGTAAATATGATTAGTTCATCGTTCCTGATTCAGCCTATTATGAAAGAAACATGTTTGCAATGAAAATTAGAGATTGTAGTTGCTTATGCCATGCTTAATTAGCTAGGAGTTTATAATGGTTTACCTTGCGTGCCAACATGCTATTAAAATGGTTCTGATGTGATATAATAGGGTGGTATCCTCCTTTGAACGATTTGAGTGGCTTGACTTGGCACATGTTCACGCATGTAGTTGAAACAACATCAACATAGCCTCTACGATATTTATGTTCATGGTGCATTATATCCTACTCATGCTTGCATTCGATGTTGATTAATCTTAATGCATGCTCATGACTGTTGTCGCTCTCTAGCTAGTTGCTTCCCAGTGTCTTTCTAGCCTTCACTTGTACTAAGCGGGAACACTGCTTGTGCATCCAACTCCATAAACCCCAAAGTTATTCCATATGAGTCCACCATACCTGCCCATATACGGTATCTACCTATCGTTCCAAGTAAATTTGTATGTGCCAAACTCTAAACCTTCAAATAAACATTCTGTTTTGTATGCTCGAATAGCCCATGTATCAACTAGGGCTATCTGTATCCTCCATGCTAGGCAGGTTATTCTCAAGAGGGGTGGACTCAGCTCGTCATTCACGAGAAAATGGATGGTCACCAGGATGCCCAGTCCCATGCTCAAATCATATCAAAATAATTGCAAAAAAACTCCCCCAGGATTGTTGTTAGTTGGAGGCACCCATTGTTTCGGGCAAGCCATGGATTGATGCTTGTTGGTGGTGACGGAGTATAAACTTTACCATTCTGCTTGGGAACCGCCTATAATGTGTGTAGCATGGAAGATATCGAGATCTCTTGGTTGCTATGTTGACAATGAAAGTATACCGCTCAAAATATTATTCATCTCTATTTCAAAATCGAGCTCTGGCACCTCTACAAATCCCTGCTTCTCTCTGCGAAGGGCTTATCCATTTACTTTTCATGTTGAGTCATCATCCTCTTATTAAAAGGCACCAGTTGGAGAGCACCGCTGTCATTTGCATGTATTACTATTAGTTTACATTGAGTATGACTGTGGCTGGATCTCTTTTACCATGAATTACAATATCTAGTCAGTCCTTGATCTTTAAAGGTGCTCTGCATTTATGTCTTGCGGTCTCAGAAAGGGCTAGTGAGATATCATCTTGTAATATCATATCATGATTGTTTTGAGAAAGTGTTGTCATCCGAGATTTGTTATTATTTCTGGCTAGTTGATTATGCCATTGATATGAGTAAATATGAGACCTAAATGTTATTGTGAATATGGTTAGTTCATAATCAATGCTGAAAACTTGAATGCTGGCTTTACATATTTACAACAACAAGAGCAAACAGAGTTTGTAAAAGTTTTTCTTTATCACTTTTAGTTTATCAACTGAATTGCTTGAGGACAAGCAAAGGTTTAATCTTGGGGGAGTTGATACGTCTCCGTCGTATATACTCTTCCAAACACTTTTGCCCTTGTTTTGGACTCTAACTTGCATGATTTGAATGGAACTAACCCGGACTGACGTTGTTTTCAGCGGAATTGCCATGGTGTTATTTTTGTGCAGAAATAAAAGTTCTCGGAATGACCTGAAAATCAACAGAGATTATTTTTGGAATATATAAAAAATACTGGAAGAAGAATCCACGTCAGAGGGCCCACACCCTGTCCACGAGGGTGGGGGCGCGCCTACCCCCTAGGCGCGTCACACTGCCTCGTGGGCCCCCTGACGCTCCACTGACCTCAAGTCCAACTCCATATATTTGTGTTTGGGGAGAACAAAATCAAAGAGAAGGATTCATCGCATTTTACGATACGAAGCCACCACCAAGCCCTAAACTCTCTCGGGAGGGCTGATCTAGAGTCCATTCGGGGCTCCGGAGAGGGGAATCCATGCGTGAGTAATTCCATCATAGGCTTGCTGGACGGTGATGGGTTGGATGAGATTTATCATGTAATCGAGTTAGTTTTGTTAGGGTTTGATTCCTTGTATCCACTATGTTGTGAGATTGATGTTGCTATGACTTTGCTATGCTTAATGCTTCTCACTAGGGCCTGAGTGCCATGATTTCAGATCTGAACCTATTATGTTTTCATGAATATATGCAAGTTCTTGATCCTATCTTGCAAGTCTATAGTCACCTATTATGTGTTATGATCCGTTATCCCCGAAGTGACAATAATCGGGATACTTACCAGTGATGACCGTAGTTTGAGGATTTCATGTATTCACTATGTGTTAATGCTTTGGTCCGGTACTCTATTAAAAGGAGGCCTTAATATCCCTTAGTTTTCAATAGGACCCCGCTGCCACGGGAGGGTAGGACAAAAGATATCATGCAAGTTCTTTTCCATAAGCACGTATGACTATATTCGGAATACATGCCTACATTACATTGATGAACTGGAGCTAGTTCTGTGTCACCCTAGGTTATAACTGTTGCATGATCGATCGCATCCGGCATAATTCTCCATCACCGATCCAATGCCTACGAGCTTTTCATATATTGTCCTTCGCTTATTTACTTTTCCGTTGCTACTGTTACAATCACTATAAAACCAAAAATATTACTTTTGCTACCGTTACCACTACTATCATATTACTTTGCTACTAAATATTTTGCTGTAGATATTAAGTTTCCAGGTGTGGTTGAATTGACAACTCAGCTGCTAATACTTGAGAATATTCTTTGGCTCCCCTTGTGTCGAATCAATAAATTTGGGTTGAATATTCTACCCTCGAAAACTGTTGCGACCCCCTATACTTGTGGGTTATCAGCCTTCCGCCTCTCCTCGTTAAATTGGCGAAGAAATTGCTTGGTCGGCTTAAACTTCGGATCAATATTAAGAATATGCTCAGCGAGTTCCCTCGGTACACCCGACATGTCTGAAGGCTTCCATGCAAAGATGTCCCGGTTCTCACGGATAAACTCGATGACCGCACTTTCCTATTTCGGATCCAGGTTAGCGCTGATGCTGAACTGTTTAGATGAGTCGCCAGGGACGAAGTCAACCAATTTAGTATCATCTGTCGATTTAAACTTTAACGAAGGACCATGCTCTATGGTTGGCTTTTTCAAGGACGTCATATCTGCCGGGTCAATATTATCCTTGTAAAATTTCAGCTCCTCTATTGCACAAACTGATTCAGCATAAGCCGCATCACCTTCCTCGCACTCCAAGGCCACCTTGCGACTTCCATGCACTATGGTGGTGCCCTTATGACCCAGCATTTTAAGTTGCAAGTAAACATAACAAGGCCTTGCCATGAACTTAGCATAAGCCGACTCCCCAAACAGAGCATGATAAGGGCTCTTGATCTTGACCACTTCGAAGGTTAAAGTCTCAGACCTGGAATCATGCTCATCTCTAAAAGCAGCCTCTAAAGATATCTTACCCACCGGGTAGGCTGACTTACCCGGCATGACACCATGGAAGACAGTATTTGACGGCTTAAGATTTTTGTCAGTCAATCCCATGCGACGGAAGGTCTCATAATAAAGTATGTTAATGCTGCTACCTCCATCCATGAGCACCTAGGTAAATTTATAGCCCCCAACCTGAGGCGCCACCACCAGAGCCAGGTGACCTGAATTATCAATCCAGGGAGGATGGTCCTCAAGACTCCACACAATAGGCTGCTCTGACCACCGTAAATAGCACGGCACCACTGGTTCAACAGCGTTCACAGCTCTCTTGTAAAGCTTCTGATCCCGTTTACACAAACTGGTGATGAAAACGTGGTACTGGCCACTATTCAACTACTTTGGATTGCTCTGATAAACAGACTGTTGCTGCTGCTGCTGCTGATTCCCCTGATTATTCTGCTGATTGTAACCAACTTGATTGCCTTGGCCGTGAAACCCAGAATTTGAGCCACCGCCACCATGACCCGGACCATGAGAGCCGGATCCACCGTTCGGGCCACGGTTGTGTTGGATTGACTCCCTAAAGCTTCTCATTATGTTGCAATCTTTCCACGAATGAGTAGCCGGCTTCTGATCCATTCCGTGTTTTGGACATGGCTGATTTAATACCGCGTCAAGGTCAAACCTTGTCCCTTGAGCCGGCGGTCCCTTATGACGCTGGTTATAATTGCGTGCACCAGTGTTAGCCACAAAATCATCAGCTTTGCGCTTACCGTTGCCGCCCTGATTGGTAGGGTTATATTGGTGTCCCTTCATGCCGTTACTCTTCTTTCCCTTTCCTGATCTTTCATCCTCAGAGTCGGGGTCCTTGGTATCATCAGAGTCGGCATACTTTACAAGAGCCGCCATTAGCTCCCCCGTGTCGTTGCAATAACGCTTGAGCCGCCCAAGCTTCTGCTTGAGTGGAATGAACCGGCAATTTTTCTCCAACATCAGAACCGCTGAACCGACGTTGATATTATCTGAAGAATGTATGACGGTCGAGACCCGGCGCACCCAGCTGGTTGTTGACTCGCCCTCGGCCTGAACACAAGAAACCAAATCCACGATCGACATAGGCTTCTTACACGTGTCTTTGAAATTCTGGATAAACTAGGCCTTCAGCTCCGCCCATGACCCGATGGAGTTAGCCGGCAACCCCTTCAACCAGGCATGAGTCGTCCCCTCCAGCATCATGGTGAAGTACTTAGCATACATAGCCTCACTAACATCCAGCATCTCCATAGCCATCTCATAACTCTCCACCCACGCCAGGGGGTTGATCGGCTGCGTAATTAGGCACCTTACGAGGGCCTTTGAAGTCCTTGGGCAGACGCTCGTTTCGTAGAGCCACCATTAGACACAGCACACCGAAAGCTTTGGAAGTTACACCAGCCTCAATTGAAGCTGTCGGGTAAACCGGCGCGTGCTGATGAGCCGCCAGCTCGGCCTCCCGACGTGCTCTGCCCTGGTCCACTAAATCCTGTGCATTGGCACCATCGCGTGCCGGGTCATGCCCATGAGGTCGGTTACGGTGCTGCTCCGTACTCGAGACTGCCGGTGAGTCAATGTGCCTACTGTAGCTCCGGCTTGGACGAAGGGTTGAATGGATCCGGTCATGGCTATAAGAGTAAGCCTGTTGCTGCACTAAAGCTTTTTGAAGGAGCTCTGTCATGGAATTGTCATGGCAGATGTCCTCGTGAAAGGACTTAGTCGTGGAGCCATCGCAACGGGTTAGCTAAAAGGGGTTAAAGCGGAAAAGGGACGCAAGGGTTTATACTGGTTCGGCCCCTTACGATGAAGGTAAAAGCCTACGTCCAGTTGTGATGGAATTGCTTGGGTTTCGATAATCAGGGAGTGAATCCGCTTTGCCTGGTTCTCGAGTTATTGTTTGTTGTCCCTAAACCACCGTTGGGTCGTCCCTTTATATACATAGGTCGACGCCCATCAGTTTACAGAATCCCGAGGCCGGCTCATAAACGTGTCCGGCTGGGCCTCTACTCTTTCTATCTTATAACACAAGTTTACATATCAATGTCGGTTTATGTCTACATGCCTTAACCCGCCTTTGGGCCTTGGGCCTTCATAAAGCGCCACCATCTTTGTCTTTATGGGATTAAAATATAATAATCATTATGGGGATAACTCGGCCTCTCCTGGCCGGTTTATGTCCAGTAGTAATACCCCCAACATTAGCCCCAGATTGATTTGAACTGGTTCATGTCAATCTTCAATACTTAGGAAAATTTCTTCTTCTGCATCCTCACGTAAATCTCATAAACCGCCATGACGTCATCTTCCAGGATCATGATAAACCACCATGACGTCACCTGTTATTAAAGATTGCCTAAATCTTGCCTTCATTAATGAGCCTCCGACAATCGAGGCGACAAAGCTGTCACATATCCCTTTTTTGGGTTCCTCAATTCTCGCGCTTGTCACTTATCCATCTCACCTTATAAATAAAGCCGAAGGGTCCTTTTCATTTTTCCCCTTCGTGCTCCTTCGCATCGTCTTCTTCCTCGCGCCGCCCGAACGTTGGAGCTCTGCCGCCGCGTCGACCTTCGCTTCCACCCCAACGATGGCCGCTGCATCAACCTGACTACACCAGAGAAAAGCGGCGCTCCTCCGTTGTTCCATTAGCATCAGTAAGTTCCTCCTTTCCTTGTTGTAGATCCACCATTAGGGTTTCGGTGTTCATCGGAGTCTATTGAAGCTCCGGCGCCGTTCTTCCCTGTTCTTCTTAGTAGCATAAACGGCTAGTTTGGATCTATTATTTCTTGTGCGACCGTAGCCATAATCTCCCTTTTTCCTCATTAGAGCATTCCCTTTATATAGAAAAACTCATCTGAACCTAACGAACTATTTAAGCACCTGAAGTTTAAGTCTGAATATTTTCTAGTTTTCTGTCACCCCGCAGATCTGAAATTATCATATCAATCTATGAAACTTGTATTTCCTCACTTAGGTACTTTAGGTCTGTACCTTCCATACCAATATATGTGGTTTAGCTTTTCGAAAAATGATAATCCGGCAGGTACCATTAGTCCCCTCTTAAATCGACGATTCATTTATCTTTGCATCTCCTCCATTGTCAAACTCCAGTTTAACAATATGCATATACCTCTGCTTCTGCTTATCGCCTTATACTTGTCTGTCATAGATCTTAAACTGACATTCATCTTTTACCAGCTTTCCATTGCAATGGCCAAGCAATTTTATGCTTGTAACTGGGTCCCTTCCCGGGTTACTAAAGAGCAATTAAATGGACGCGTCAGAACTGGCGCTTTACCAAAACAAAGTGAGATCCACTGGCATATTCCTGGTCCAGAAAATCCTCCTACCCCAAAGGATGGCGAGGTAGTGATATTTGTTGATCACATGATTCGTGGTTTTAAACCGCGCGGATCCAAGTTTTTCCGCGATGTGCTTGCCAGCTTTCAGATCCACCCTCAAGATATTGGACCCAACTCTTTGTCCAACATTTGCAACTATCAAGTGTTTTGTGAAGCCTATCTGCAAGAAGAGCCAACTATTGAGTTGTTTCGGGATTTTTTCTATTTAAACCTTCGTACTGAATTCGTAGACAGCCCCAACACTAAACTTGGTGGCGTCTCCATTCAGAAAAGGAAGGATGTTAGCTTCCCTCACGCCAAGCTTCACAGTCATCCTAAGGATTGGAACCAGACTTGGTTCTACTGCAAGGATACCTCCCTTGAAGGTGAAAACCCTCTGCTGGGTTATCGTGCTCACCGTCTTACCAACAAACACCCTCTTCCGCAATGACTAGTTGCCAAGGAACGGGCTTCATACGCACCACAACTCGCCAAGCTCAGAGCTTTCATGGCCAATGGTTTGACAGGGGTAGACTTCGTTCGTTGCTAGATATCTTGGAGTATCTTGCCGTTAAGCCGCCGCCCCAGTTTAATGTGTGAATACACGACGGACTTAAAATATCCTCAATGACATATTGATATTCAGCTGACAGAGGCTGAAGTCACTGAATCTGTTAAGAAGATGTTGGATGAACCGGTGACGGTCTGTAGCAAAAACAGGGCTTAGTCCCTTCTACGTTTCCAATAAACTGCCAGCTGTAAGACTTGCCTCCCTCCTATTTGTACTTACTATTCTTAACTGTGCAATCCTTTATATCCTCTGTCCATCTTTTTAACAGGGCGATGACCCATTCTGGAAGAAGAAACCGCAGGATAAACCGGCTAAGACTCCTCGGCCTAAGACAAAGGCTGTCAAGAAACCTGCCAAGAGAAAGGCAGCTGAACCCATCGGTTTAGACCTTGATGACGACCTTGATGATCTGGACGTAGAGGTAGAACTTGACTCTCTTGGTTCATTTTTCATACACCTCATTGACAATGATTATTATCAGGATGACACTGAGGGCAGCCAAGCTGACGACGCAGAGGTAATTATGCTTTCCTCTGGTTCAAACCCTCTGCCAACACAAAAAATCCGACAAGCAGTCCAGAAAATAAGATTTTCTCACCCCCTAGCTCACTTGGACCCAAACTTTCTTTTGAAGAAGCAGCAACACGAAGCTCACCACACAACCCGGCACAACAGCCAAGTAGTCACTTCGGTCAGTTTACCGAACACGCCGGTTCGAAAGCGTCGATCAGAGGTCTCAAACACTTCCGATACTTCTTATCTCAAGGCGGGTTATTTCCAACAACCTCTTAATCCATCCAATTCAAATTATCAGGGAACACCTCTGTCATCATCCGGCGAGTCAACGGCCACACAAGGCCAGACCCAACAAGAAAGGTCGTGTAGATAAACCGTCCGACGACCATGTGGTTGTTGAACTGGAGAGAACTCCAGAACCGGAGGGAGCAAATGCTGACGCCATGCTTGATGATCTGCCACCCCCAACTCATGACTTTACTGAACAAGTAGAAGTTGATACAACGGGTCAGGCTGATAAACCGGCAAGCCCGGTCCCAACTGAGGATAACCCGTCAAGCCCAGCTAAGGCTGCTGATGAATCGTCAACTCTGGTAAAGGCTGCTGGTGAACGGGAAGATGATGTTATAATCACTGGTGTTGGCCACACCACCCCTGGCAATCTTGTTGCATTATCAAAGCATAGTGCCAAGGAGGAAATTTCTGCTATGGGAAAAGGCAAATGGAGCACAAACTTGTCAAGCTATGCCCACCTCAACGCCCAAGAACTTCACTCTGGTTTTTTAAACCGTCTACACACAAACTGTGACTATGAAGCCGGTTTAGTGAATCTGATGAAGGAGCGTTATGAGGTAACTACGTAACCGTTTCTTTCTTATGTCCAATTTCCAGTACCAACTCCAGTAGCCCCCAAGGGTCGATTTATGATGCAATATCGCAATTCTGCATGCTTATCTTCCAAGGGCCGGTTTATCTTTTTAGGATGAACCGGTACTTTTAACTTTGTAATCTTGAAACTTTCATTAGTGTAATCCTCAAGGGCTGATTTATTTGCCCAAGCTGAACCAGGACTTTAATCAATGTTACTTTGAGCAAACGGACATTAGCCCCCAGGTGTCAAGAATAATACTTGTATTGTGCTTGGGACTTAAAAAATTTCTGATAATCAAGCAAATAGGCATTAGCCCCCATGTGCCAAGTGTATAACTTGTTATGTGACTGGGACTTCCAAATTTTATTGCCACTTCATAATATGTCTTTCTCTTATAGGCTGAGCTGAGCAAAAAGGAATCCCAAATCACTGACTTTCAAGAAAATATCAAAACCCAGCAAATAGAGACCTCCAAGGCCAAAGAAGAATTGACCAGCGCCTTAGCATCCATGGAGAAGCTGAAGGAAACTTTGAAGAAGGGATAAGCAGACAGGGGCATAGAAAAAACCGCTTTACAAAAGAGAGCCGAAGATGCAGAGGCGGCCCTTAAACCGGTGGTCGAAGAGCTGACCGATTTAAAGCGGCAGATCAATGCCATGACCTCTGCTGTTTTTGGTAAGTATCTCTCCTGAAGCTTTTCAATATACATTATCTCATCAGTTGCCGATTTACTGATGCTTGCGATGACACAGGAACCCGCATTACCCACCTGGGCTCTGACATGCAGATGAAGCTGAAAGATGTCTATACACTGATAGAGCAGTTATATTCCGGAGCTCAACGGTCCATCCGCACTGCTGCGCATAACAAACCGCCTCCAACTTTGATAAAGGAGACCATTGAGAAACTATCAATGCTGCATGCCCGTTTGGACGAGTTAAAAAGATCAGGTGCAAGGGCAGGTGCGCTGACTACACTAATGTGGGCGAAGGCATGGATACCGGATCTTGACTCGTTGGATATTGGCAGAGGCTATCCTAGCATAAAAGAGGACGCCTCCGAGTTTAACAATGATGATCTTCGGAGGCTGACGAAAGAAATGCGCTCCATAGCGAGCAAATTGGCCGCAGAAACATATCTCTCTCACTATCAGCTGGTTTATGACGCTGATCACAAAAGACTTCCTGCACCAACACATGATGTAGAAGATCTTACGCCGCCAATCCGTAAGCATACCTATGCCCCTGATGTTGACCCCTCAAACCTTATAAGTGATGAAGTTGCGTTCCAAGCCTTGACTGGAATCGATTGGGCAACCATTAACTTCCAGCCACTGGGTAGAGAGGAGGAAGATGCACCAGCGCAGGACGATTCACAGCCTTCAACTCGGCCCGATGATGAATCATGATCCGGAGGCCGGTTTATCCTTCTGCGTACCGCCACACTATGGCGAAAACAATTATTCTTTCGGGCTGTTAAAGCGCCTTGTGATAGGCTAGTTAAAAACACTTGGTCTGGTATGCCATCGTGCATACCTATTTTGCCTGATACTGTGAATCCACCATGCTTTAAGATATAATCTGTAGCGGTGTTATTTAGATTGTTCCTGCATACAAGAAATTTGAAAGTATCCTGGCGGTTTACCGCTAGACGGGTCATGATGCCCAAACATATGGCCTATGGATTGATAACCCAAGTTGTACTTTGAAAGAATAATCAAAGATAAAAAGGCGGTACCTGTGATATCGGATCATACTGTTGGTTGACCAACTTTTGTATGTTTAGGGTGATAACCCCAACCTTGAGGATTGATAACTCCTTCCATGTTGTGTCGGTCTATGATAAAACCGTACCGGGTTATAATAAACACCAGTGTATCCACATATAATACTCGTGACTTGTAGTCAAAACCAAACCGGGTTAATAAGCGCTGGATTATGCTTAATCATGTACTGCCAACTTTATAGTTTGAAAGCTTAGCTGGGTTAATGAACGCCGGTTTATCAAAACCATTTATAAATCTCATCCAAGGAGAAAAAACTTGGCAATAAAAGCATATGAAAACTTGTAGTCGAGGCTTTTCACAGGCTGCCAGGCCCCAAATCCCAGGCTTTTCATGGGCTGCCAGGCCGCTGAGTTAAACCATTTTACAAAGCCTTTTAAGATGGACCTCAATCTTTAACCAATCATCGTTTTAACTTTGACAAGTTCAGGGTCTATGAGATTGGCTTGTCAAAAGTTTGGCGGGTCATACCAGGTTTACCTGGACGGAGTGGCTTACTTAAAAAGGCAGGCTAACCCGGGGTTTTAGGTGTATACACCAGGCTTCCAAGCCATGGCTTGATAGCCTATTACAAGTGTAGATTCTTTGTTCATTGGGAAGCAAAGAATCCCCAAGCAGTATTTTGAGTTGTGCTCAGTGGTGCCTATGTTTGAGTTGTTCTTTTAGAACACTCTCTTTGGCCCCTAAGTAATTTTCTTTTTGGCTTTGAGCCGATCAAGAGGTGTAGCTATGGTTCGAAAAATGACCAAGCCCCCAAGTGATTCTTCTGGTGGCCTCGCGCCGATCAAGAGGTGTAGCAATGGTTTGGGTACGACCAAGGCCCCAAGTGATTTTTATATAAGGCTATATAAGCTGAATCAAGGGGTAAACCGGATGCCGCTTCATGAAAAGAAGCCCCCATCACTACTGGAAACAGAGAATTTGCCATTAGTCAGTTCTTTGCCATCTGCTTACAAAAAACAGATGGCAAAGAACCTGGTTGCCATCAGCCAGTTCTTTGCCATCTGCCAGCAGATGGCAAAGAATCTTTGCCATCCGCTGGTAGATGGCAAAGAAGTGGATGGGGCCCAGTGGATGACGGAGCTGTAACGGCCCACTAGCCCCACCTCTTTGCCATCTGCCAGCTGACGGCAAAGATTCTTTGCCATCAGCTGGATGATGGCAAAGAGGTGGGGCTTTGCCATCCGCTGGCTGATGGCAAAGAGGTGGGGCTTTGCCATCCGTTGGCTGATGGAAAAGAAGTGTGACTATCTCCTCCCCCTCTTCTTCACAAAAAAATCTCCTCCCCTCTCTCCCAGCCCAGCCACACCCCTCTCTCTCTCTCCTAGCCCGGCCCCACCCCTCTCTCTCCCCCCCCAGCTCGGCCCCACCCCTCTCTCTCCTCCCCATCTCTCCCAATCACCACCGAACCGCGTCCCAGCCCCGTGTTCCCGATGCCGCCCCTCCCCGCCACCGCTCAGCACCGCCGCCGGCCCGCCCCTCCCCGCCACTGCAGCCCTCCCCCGACCCTCCCCGCCACCGCAGCCCACCCCCTCCCCACGGCCCTCCCGGCCACGACCCAACACCGTCGCCAGCCCGCCCCTCCCCGTCACCGCCCAGTATCGCCGCCGGCCCGCCCCTCCCCACCACCGAAGCCCCCCCCCCCGACCAGCCCCGCCACCACAGCCCGCACCTGCGCCCGCCCCTCAACCGTTGCAGGCCGTGGTGCCGCCCCCTCCCTGCGGCACTTTCGGCCACCGCGGTCGTCCCCGCCCCTGCGCCCGCCCCTCCAACGAGCCAGGCCGCGGCGCCGGCCCCTCCCCGCGGCCCTCCCCGCCATTGCGCCATCCACCAAGCCAGGCCCCTGCGCCCGCCCCTCCACACGAAAAAGGTGCAGATGTACAGCACTATGTCACGATTTACAAGTTTTTAGTACAAGATGGACTCAGTTTGGGGTTCTTCATCTATTCTCAGTGAGATGTAGAGAATGCTCATGCTGATGATAGACTAGACTAACCCGTCTTTTGTTCCTGTGCTTTGTTCATCATTTAATCGAATTATCATTATTTGATTTGCTCTCTAAATCAACTCGGGAGACACAGATCGGCCTGATGTTGGTAGTATGCTATCATGAAAATCTTTACATGTCTTCGCTGAACACCTCTTTACATGTTTTCATCCATACGAGGTTTCAAACTTGGCCTCCATTTGTTACAAGTTTTGAGCATGATACTGAACCTGTATATATATATATGTATTGGTGAGAAATCCACTAAGGACATTCTACAATGATGATGTAATCCTTTCTCTGTTTCTGAGCAGAACATGCACAGTAACTGTGATGCTAGGGTTCACATCTATACACGGACTTGCAGGTCCCCATGTCAAATTATGTAGTTAGGTTGAATTCCCATCAGAAACTGGTAGGATGGGATATAGGCCTCTGAAAATCTTTCGGAGAAACATCTTTTGTATGTGATCGAAAGAAGTTGATGAACTGAAAGCAAGATTTATAGTGTTAAAAATCTGCTTGCTGTTTCAAAAAATAATGTTCAGACTTGCAGTCGAAGTTGCAATTGGAATTCAACCAAAATTGACAAAATTCTCTTCTTGCTACATTACAAAGTAATTGCTAGGCAGTTGTAGTGTAAGTTGGCAAGTTCTGCTAGTGTAAATCTTGGACTGTAATTTGTAGGTGTTCTTGGACTCTTTTGCACTATAATTCTTGATAATTTTCAGTGTCATTTACTTTGTCAACACAGTGTGTAGGATCTGAATGTTTTTATGCTATTAGCCTATTAGGTGCACACATTCTTTTGTATTTTTCTGCATGCTTTCACGAATATTGAGTCTGCAGTGTAATTTTCAGCTACCTAAGGATTATAGTGTAGGTTCTATGATTTTTTGCCACTGTATTTCTTCATTCTAGACTTCAAAGTTTTTGTAATTTCCAAAGTATCCTATTTGTTTCTAATTTAATATACTAATATTTCTCCAGATTTTATTACTATATAGTAGTAGAAGTGTTTCTGACCTGGTGATCTTCCTGGGATTTCCCTCAATGTTTGGCTGTTTGGTGGGTCGCAAGCTGATGGGCAGTTGTTCGCCATGGTCCAGGGTATTTGTGGTTCAGGTTTAGTTGAAACCGGGTGACAGTCTAGCCCGACCCATTTTTTAGAAATAGAAAGCATACAATCGCCGGGGTTTTTTTGGACATACAAGTGTCCTTCGTTTATTTGTCAGGAAATGTGAATGTTACCAAATTGAAAAGCAATCAAGTACTAAATAGACACTCCCTAATTTTAAGATGATTTTTAACCTAGCTTTTTCTGTTTAGTGTTGGTTTAGCTTACTTAGCTTTTATATTTGAACAATCAGGTTCACAAATAGATACCAACCTAGACACGAGCTGGATAAACCCTATCTGATTTTGTTTTCTCCACTTGAGATTTGCATGGGAGGTTGCATTGCCCGGAGGAAAGGCAGAGGAGGGTGATGCTGATGATGCAGCAACAACATTA
Source organism: Triticum aestivum (assembly GCF_018294505.1). Taxonomy (NCBI): domain Eukaryota; kingdom Viridiplantae; phylum Streptophyta; class Magnoliopsida; order Poales; family Poaceae; genus Triticum; species Triticum aestivum. The sequence continues at coordinate 447,651,712 of NC_057794.1, forward strand.
AGGGAGGTAAAGGAGGAGATTGGGCTTGATCCAGCCTTGGTCACTCTCGTTTCCTCGCTTGAGCACTTCTTGTCCAAGGTTGATGCAGCAACAACAATGATGATGCATTTATTAATGATGACGATGAAGATTAATATTATAGTTCATGTCAGGTATTCCATTATTATTACATACATATATATTATTAATTAGTTCAAGTTTTAACCTAGCTAGCTCAAAAATGACCTATTTAACATAGAGTAGCTCTAAAATGAGCTATACTTAGCATTTATTCCTCCAAAATGAATTTATATGCTTAGCTAGCTCAAAAATGACATAACAACCTTAATTAGCTCAAAAATGACCTATTTAACCTAGGATAGCTCTAAATGAGCTATACTTAGCATTTATTCCTCTAAAATGAATTTATATATTTTTTTTATTCATGTCAGGTATTCATTTTTTTATGTGTACTAATTTCGTTTACTCTTTGTCATTTCAGGTGTTGACAGATGGTGGGCGCGGGTCGAGAGCGCTCCGAGGCTCCTACCTCGGCGCGTGGTGGGAGGGGTAGTTCCATTCCCCCCCCCATAGCCTCCGGAGAGCGCTAGATCTCAGTTTGCAGAGTCCAGGGACGGTCGCTTCTTCGGCCGGGAGAGGTCGGGGGGTAAGAAGAAGGAGAAGGCCGCTAGAGGTGGACGTGGCGGCGGGAGAGGTAGGAAGGCTGCTACGCCTTCCTCGCCGCCACCCCCAGCCGAGTCACCCGACCACAGGACTGCTCCGTCTGAGATCGAGCAATCTGAGGTGGACCCGTCTCGGACTCCACTCCACGAGCCTCCGGCCGATGAGCCTATGGCAGGTGCGCCTATGGCCGACGAGCCTCGGGCCGACGACGAGCCTTGGGCCGCCGAGTCTCCGCCCCACGAGACTCCGGAGCTCAGACGGGGTCACGCTGAGTCAGAGCCGAGCCCATGGGAGGACTGGACGGAGTCGAGTGCACATGGTCGTGTTTAGGGTGCGGACTATAGTCCTGATAGCTATAGCGAGGGTGAGTGGGTTGAGGGGCGCAAAGTCTACCAGCGTGGTCATACAAAGCTCCCGCCCACCCCGGCGACCCCCGACCAGAGGTGGTTGATTACGCCTAACGGGGAGAAGTAAGTGCATTTACTCTTTTTTAACCTTTTGCCTTGATGTTTCTTCGAATATCTAATGTGTTGGCCTTGTCATACTGCAGTTCTTGGACACACGAAGATGGTGTCCGCAGGCCCAACATTGTCCTTGGTGTGATTTGTCGCCAGTGCTTCCCGGGGTGGGTCATGTTGCCCAGTGAGGGCCGGGTTCCAGAGCTAGGAATGACCTGGGAGCACTACTTGGCTGCCTCGGCCCCGCCAGAGCATAGGGTCGGCGATGTCGAGTGCGACACGGTGGCCGACATTGTGATCGCCACGTTTTGGGTAATTTCTCCTTTGCCATTTACGTTGTGTTTTCTTCTTTGATTGCATACCTTCTACATGTGTTTTCTTGTTTGATTGCAGACCTTCTAATCCGTGTTTTCTTGTTTGATTGCAGACCTTCTGCAGGTGTGCTGAGGGACAGGAGGAGGCCACGGCTCGGGTTATCGACGCCGAGTGCAGGCGCCTACTTGGAAACTTTTGGCACGAGGCTCGGACGCAGGCTGTTCGAGACTACTTAGCACAGACTGGTATTAGGAGGAGAAAAGAGAAGTGTCGGGACAAGTTTCTGAGTAAGGAGAAGTACATGAAGGTAATTACCTATTCTTAAGGCCTTGTACTTAGTTTCCTTGATTTGATTCGTAGGCGTAGCGCTCAAATTTCTCTTGCTTAACTTAGGTGCCCCCGAGATGGTGTGCAGACAAGATGGACTGCTGGGAGGCGTTGGTGGATGAGTGGTGCTCTCCCCAATGGCACGTCGCCCACAACATTGCAAAGGAGAAGCGTCTCAAAATGAAAGGTGTGCCACACCATCTAGGCAGCGTCAACCTACATGGGTACGGGAAAAATTGGGTATGTGTGGTTTGCTTGATGATTCATGCAAATTCATTCTTTGTGCTAGTTTGAGTCCTTAACTAATACTCCGTTCCTCTCTTGTAGTCAAAACACAACAAGGCTCCAGTGCCAGAGCTATTCGACCTCTATGGCATGTCCAATATTGCACTGTACAAGAAGGCCAAGGCATTCTCTGAGTCTGACCTTGAAAATGCAAAGAACTTCGGCAACAAGGCCTCCCACCACAAGATGGTGCAGTACGTTAAGCAGGGGAAGGCGAGGAAAGGGCCGGACTTTAACCCGAGCCGGCCTCTTGATCCAGAGCTGGTGATGATATCTGGTGGCGGGAGGTCCCATGGATCGTTAGCCATTGGTAATGGACTAATACATTGTAGTAGCACTCTCCCGCAGATCAACAAGCGCCAGACCAGCTCTGATCCTGAGATACCGCCTCGTTTACGACCAGTGGAAATCGAATTCCAAGTTTGTTATACGGACTCAGTAGCCTTTCCTCCATTACATTGTGTTTGCGGCCGTTGATGATTACAATGCTAACGAGTGGTGTTGCAGGCTGCTATTGAGGCAGAGAGAGCGAAGACCCAGGCTGCTTTTGAGGAGAGGGACCGGCAGTTGGCGGAGAGGGACCGGCAGGCGGTGGAGAGGGACGGGGAGAATGAGGAGAGGACGGCTAGGCTGTTGGAGGAGGAGAGGAACCGGAACGACTCGGCTAACCGGGCCATGTACGAGCTCTTCGTGGTAAGTTTCTTCTGCATATTAGCTAAATCATGCACGCAATGTTCCTTTCATTAGTAACTAATATGACTGACTCGTCAAAACCAAATGTGCATTCCATGTGCGAGAAGAACGGCCAGACCCCTCCGCCGATGCCAGTCATTGCTCCGGCGGGCACGGTGAGTTTCATTTGAACGGTCATTAGTTACTAGTCTTCACATTTGAGTTGCATCATGCTAACGATACATTGGAAATAATCTTTGGTGAAGCGTAACTCCCGACAAGCATCGACCGATCCTTCTCCGTCTGCCACTGGCGCGACCGGTCCTACACCTACACCTACACTTACACCTCCATGATGACGGTAAGTTTCCCAAGTGTTTTGCTTAATAGGGTTTTGTTGTGATGCCATGTTGTATCTACACATATCATGCATAATGTGTGTATGTTTGAAATGCATTGTATGTGTGGGATTCGACACCTAGTCGTGTGCCTTTGGTAGCCTTCCATACAGGGAAATGCCTCCTAGTGCTTCCATTGAGCCATGGTAGTTCGCTACTGCTCCGGAACACATGGATTGACTGGCATGTGTCCTTCTTTGCTCCTGTGTCTGTCCCTACGGGGAAATGTCACGTGGTGTGTCAGTGTCAAAACCGGCGGATCTCGGGTAGTGGGTCCCGAACTGTGCGTCTAGGCCGGATGGTAACAGGAGGCAGGGAACACGATGTTTTACCCAGGTTCGAGCCCTCTTGATGGAGGTAAAACCCTACGTCCTGCTTGATTAATATTGATGATATGGGTAGTACAAGAGTAGATCTACCACGAGATCAAGGAGGCTAAACCCTAGAAGCTAGCCTATGGTATGATTGTTGTATATGGAGTTGATTGCCTACGGACTACAACCCTCCGGTTTATATAGACATCGGATAGGGTTAGGGTTACATAGAGTCGGTTACAATGATAGGAGATCTTGAATATCCGCATCACCAAGCTTGCCTTCCACGCCAAGGAAAGTCCCATCCGGACATGGGACGAAGTCTTCAATCTTGTATCTTCATAGTCCTAGAGTCCGGCTGAAGGTATAGTCCGGCTACCCGAAGACCCCCTAATCCAGGACTCCCTCGGTAGCCCCTGAACCAGGCTTCAATGACGACGAGTCCGGCGCGCAAATTGTCTTCGACATTGCAAGGCGGGTTCCTCCTCCAAGTCCTTCATAGAAGATTGTAAACACCAAGAGTAGTGTCCGGCTCTGCAAAATAAGCTTCCACATATTGTCATAGAGAGAATAATATTAACACAAATCAAAACTGCTGACGTATTCCGCAGTGTGTCATCACACTACAGCCAAGTCCTTTACTCGAATCGTTTTTACTTTTCCACCTCAGCATGTTTTGCGAGGCGGTTTCCTTGGCACGTCTTGTCAAAGCAGAGATCGTGTACCCCCTTTACGGGATTCTCATCAATACGGACGTGGGTAACCCAACCGCGCCATTTATCACGGCGCTTGGGAGGCAAGCGAGTTTTACTAGGCTAGTGGGGACGCACAACCGCATCCGCCCATATAAGGGGATAAGGATCCACCTTTTTACCTACGCCTTCTTCCTCCTTTGCCTATCCATCTCCTGCGCACTCGAGCTCCAGCGCCCAAGCCCGCACTTCCCACCTCAACCTTCTCCAGCAATGTCCAGAGCGGGAGGCAAGTGGGTGGTCTCCTCCGCTACGGAGGGCCAAGTCAAGAAGCTAAGGAAGGCCGGATACCTCTCCAAGGACATCGCGCACCGGCTTCCCGAAAAGGGGCAGCTTCTCCCCACCCCAAGGCCCCATGAGAGGGTAGTATTTCTCCCCCACTTCCTCCGCGGACTGGGTTTTCCACTCCACCCATTTGTCCAGGGCTCATCTTCTATTACGGCCTGGATTTCCACGATCTGGCCCCGAACTTCATCCTCAACATCTCGGCGTTTATCGTCATGTGCGAGGCTTTCCTCCGCGTCCTCCCTCATTTCGGCCTCTGGCTCAAGACCTTCAACGTCAAGCCCAAGGTGGTGCGTGGCAGCCAGGCGGAGTGCGGAGGCGCCATGGCGGGCAAGATGGCCAACGTCCTATGGTTTGAGCGCTCTTTTGTGGAGACCCTAAAGGGGTGGCAATCCGGGTGGTTTTACATCACCGAGCCACGCGATCCGAAATGGACCGCAGCCCCCGAGTTCCGATCCGGACGCCCCACGCGGCTTATGTCCTGGAAAGAGATGGGCCTGTCGTGGGGTGACGAAAAAGAGGTGACCGGATTGCAAACATGCATCCAGTCCCTGGTGAACAAGCAATCCGGCTTGTTAATGTAATCCAGGTTATGCTCGTCCGCCGGATCCTCCCGTGCCAACAACGGGATTTTAATCTGTGGGAGTTCGACCCGGCGCAGCACCAAACCCTTAGCAGGCTCTTCGACACGATGTACGAAGATGCCTGGAAGGTGCTATTTAAGGGCGCCGAGGCTCCCGCATCCGCTTCCGAGGACCGTGGATACAGCTCGCAGCGTCACGCTAGCGAGGTAAGCTATCTTCACCTTTTACAGGATGTTAAGCTTTCTTCATAGTTTGACTCTATGCGGGATCTAAACTCCCTTACCTTTGACAGGCTTGGCGGGCGATATCCGGACCGATTAACTGTCCGGCTCGGCTGCCCGAAGACCCAGCCCCAGCTCTACTAGTGAAGCTGCTAGTTCCGGCGCCTTATGTGGTGCCGGAGAAGAAGGCCAAGAAGAAGAAGACCACGGGGACTCGAAAGAGTGCCTGCAACGTGGTGGTGTCGGACTCGTCATCCGACGAGTCCGAGACGCCCTCTTCCCATGAAAACGAGGAGGAGGAAGAAGAAAACTCCCCCCTCCCAGCGGAGGGAGGAGAGAAGGGGAAGGCCGCCCCAACGGGAGAGGCCGGGGGGTCTAGGAAAAGGAAGACCCCTCCGCCGGACTACTCCCCCGATGCCAAAGAGGGCGGAGAGGAGTGGCCAAACAGGGCCAAGCGTCCGGCGAAATCATAAGTTCGGATATCAGAGTAACTCATGATGTTCCTTTGTTGCACAGCTTTCCCTAATGTCGAACGTAATTATGCAGCCCGCCCCGGGCCGAATTCAATGAATCGTCGGGCGGCTCCCTGGACTCATCGGACGTGAACTCAATTCCACCCGCTGTCTCCCCCCGCACTGCAGACGATGCCGAAGTGGCGTCGTGACAAGCTCCGGGGCAGGAGGAGGTGGTCCTGGAGGAGCCGCAAGGCAACCTCCCGGACTCCAGGAGTGAAGGGGATAAGGCCCCCCAGGGCTCCAAGTCCGGCTTTGTGCCAGACACCGCGCCGGAATCTTCCACAGTTCTGGACCGCGGTAGGCGAACTCCTTCCAAGAGGAGCAAGCCTTCTGAGCCGGCGGCCTTCGTCCAACCGGAGGTGCCGGACAACCTGCTGGAGGTGCTTGACGGCGCCTCCATCGACGAGGGGCACCGTACTATTATGAGTATGGTGATCCAGAAGGTTCAGTCCGCCAAGAGCGGACTGACTGAAGCTTGCGCTAGCCTTCTAACAGGCTTCGAGGTAAGTAAAAATATGTAAAAATATTACCGCATAGACAGTGGCCCCTGATGCTTTGTTTGGCATTCGGAAAGAAAAGCCGAATAGAGGATCTATTAAATTTCGCAGGAGTCTAACAAAAAGAGTCAATATGCGTATGCAGGCTTCGCTGCTATCCACCGCCACACTGACTGCGGAGGTGGGTGTCCTGAAGCAGGACCTCGAGCGGACCAAGCAAGAGCTCGGCCTTGCCAAGCGGCAGCTCGAGGAGAAAGAAGGTAAGAAATACCTTACAGAAAAAGTGCCTATAAAAAGGCGTGATTGCAAAAAAAATAACAGGATTGTACTGCTTATTGTAGGGGCCACGACTGAGGTGGCGACCCTTAAGCAGGCGCTGTCTGAGGCCGAAAAGAAAACGGCCGTGGAGCGCACCGAGCGAGACAGACTTGGGGCTCAGGTCGGCGAGGTGCAGCAAGAGCTTCAGGCTCTCATGAAAAAACATGAGAGTTTGGAGCTTGAGTCAAAGGCGCAAGCATCCGAGCTCGCGGCGGCCCTTGAGACTGCCAAGTCTGCCAAGGCCGAAGCCCAAAAGGCCCTCCAAGAGTTGGAGGAGATGAGGAAGATAGCAGCGGGTAAGGCATTCTTCTTGCAAAGCAGAAATATAAAAGTAAATTACTTGTTACTTACCCGAATCAGGAGCTCTCCAGGGGCATTCGCAGATCTTCCCCGCAGCATATCCGATGCCGCCGCATTCTACTGAGCTGAAGAGGGCAGCTCGACGGAGAAGGTGTTCTGGTCTCAGTATTCTGAGGCCGGACACCCTGTACCTTTGAGCGACCAGCTGAAACAGCTGGTCGAGTTCCACAAGGCGGCCGAACAGGCCATGAAGGGCTTCATAGTTCAGCTGTGGCCCAGAGAGGCCCTGCCTGGGAGCTATTTCGGGCTGGTGCGGCGGCTGGTGGAGGCCTGTTCGAGGCTCGAGGTCATCAAGCGCTCCGTCTGCATCGAAGGTGCCCGTCGGGCCCTTGACCGTGCAAAGGTGCACTGGGGTAAGCTAGACGGTGAGAAGCTTGTGAAGGATGGGCCGCCGCCAGGGAAGGAGCATCGCAAGCCCGAGAACTACTACAAGGTTGTTCTTGCAGGTGCCCGCCTTGTGGCGGATGAATGTACCAAGGATGTGATTTTTGAATGAACTCGCTCGTGTTTATCCTCTGCGCTGAAAACTTGTTCATATGCGCTAAGCAATGCTTATTGAATTTAAAATATTACTTTCTGTGCGACCGTTTATCAAAAAATTGAGAGATGGCCAGTCGTCGGCTTCTGCCCCCATGCCACTAGTGCTGGGGTGTTTGGGATAAACCTGAGCGCTCTTTTTCCCATAGTTGGGTCCTTCGAGGGAGGCGCTCAGCACAACGAACCAGGCAATCGGACTATAATGCTTGAACACTCTCACTTAGCCATAGAACTCTATAATTTTAAATTTCGGCGAAGCCCCTAGTTCGGAAGACCGAGTTCGGGGCACTATCCACGCCTTGGCCGGACAAAGCCAGCTCCTCGCTTGAAGCGGCATAAGTCTTTAGGGACTCAAAAAACCTCTCAAACAGCGACCGGTCTCTCGCCTCATCATGACAGTCAGTTTTAGCTTTCTCCACTGAGGTGCTTAACCCAGCTGAACCGGGGCACAATCGCAGTGGTTCTCCTAGTGCTACCTTAGCCGATAGAGCGAAATGTAAGGCACCAAAACATAGGAGCCGGGCAAACCCAACTATTAACCCAAATCATGATTCGGAGCCGATGCATATAGTGCTATAAGTTCGGGGTGCCGCACTTGTGAAAGTGTACGGACTTCTCACACCATTATGAGGGGTACTGAAGCCCCTGGCGTGTTTGCCGTACCATGGTGTACTGGTGCAATCATGTCATTTAATAAACATATATGTGAAAAGAGGATAATGGAAAAAATAGACAAAAAGCTAAGCATTGTTTATAGAGAGGCTATTTATCAAAGCCGAACGATACAAATAGTGCGGTAAGCAAAAGATATTAGACTATTCAGTATGTCCTGACCAGGGGCAGGCCGCGGAATTGTATTTAAAACAGGTATACCGCTCGTAACAGAGACCACCTGGGAGTTCCATAATGCAGCATGGCTTGTCTGCCTCCCTGGATCTTGCATCGTTTGTGCGGTAGTCGAATTGCCGAACAGGTCGTCCGAAGTATGGAGTCCTGAAAGTAAGAAAAAATTAAAAAAAGAATCCGGCAGCCCCTAGTACATTTTAAGCCGTATTTTGGGCATGCCGTTATTGTGCCCCTTCCCCTGTGCCCATGGTATTTCAAGGGCATAGTTATGTACGCGAGGTACTGGTTTCGCTATGTCGCGAAAGCTGGGTTTGGGGCCGCATTGCTACGCTTGCTCAGAGTGTGCCAGGCGGTCCTGCTGTGGGTTACTCCGGCGCGCTTGGCAGTGTCTGGCTTTTTAATGGACGGACTGGAGAATTGCCTAAGAAGGCTACTTTGTACCTCCGCTGCGAGAGCCGTTGTATGCTCCTCCGTACGGAGGGAGCGTTCGGTGTTTCCGTTGACCGTAATTACTCCTCGAGGGCCTGGCATCTTGAGCTTGAGATATGCGTAGTGCGGCACCGCATTGAACTTTGCGAATGCTGTTCGTCCGAGCAGGGCGTGATAGCCACTGCGAAACGGGACTATATCGAAGATTAACTCTTCGCTTCGGAAATTGTCCGGGGATCCGAAGACCACGTCAAGTGTTACTGAGCCTGTACAGTTGGCTTCTACACCTGGTATAACGCCTTTAAAGGTCGTTCTTGTGGGCTTAATCCTTGAGGGATCTATGCCCATTTTCCGCATTGTATCCTGATAAAGCAGATTCAGGCTATTGCCGCCGTCCATGAGGACTCTTGTGAGATGAAATCCGTTGATGATTGGGTGAAGAACCAATGCGGCGAAGCCGCCATGACGGATGCTAGTGGGGTGGTCCCTTCGATCAAAAGTGATCAGGCAGGAGGACCATGGGTTGAACTTTGGGGCGACTGGCACCATCGCGTATACGTCCCGTTGCGCACGCTTCCGCTCCCGCTTGGGAATGTGGGTTGCGTATATCATGTTCACCGTCCGCACTTGTGGGGGAAAGCCCTTCTGTCCATTGTTGTTCGGCGGCTTGGGCTCCTCGTCATCGCTGTGCAGCCCCTTGTCTCTGTTTTAGGCCCTTAACTTGCCTGCCTGCTTGAACACCCAACAATCCCTGTTAGTGTGATTGGCTGGCCTTTCGGGGGTGCCATGTATCTGGCACAAGCGATCGAGTATTCGGTCCAAACTGGACGGGCCCTGAGTATTCTTTTTGAATGGCTTTTTCCGCTGACCGGATTTATAGCCTTTGAATCCGGCATTGACTGCCGTGTCTTCATTGCTGTCGCTGTTAACGCGGCGTTTTTGCTTATTCCGACATGTCCTGCCACTTTTGTCCTTGGTATCCGAATTACCAGGGTTCTTTGATAAGTTGTTACTGCGAGCTAGCCAGCTGTCTTCTCCCGGCAAAAGCGGGTCATGAGTGTCGTGAGGGCTGCCATGGATTTCGGCTTTTCCTGTCCCAGGTGCCGGGCAAGCCACTCGTCGCGGATGTTATGCTTGAAGGCTGCTAGGGCCTCTGCGTCCGGACAGTCGACTATCTGGTTTTTCTTTGTTAGGAACCATGTCCAGAATTGTCTGGCCGATTCCTCTGGCTGCTGAATTATGTGGCTTAAGTCGTCGGCATCCGGCGGTCGCACGTAAGTGCCCTGGAAGTTGTCGAGGAATGCGGCTTCCAGGTCCTCCCAAGAACCGATTGAGTCTGCTGGCAAGCTGTTAAGCCAATGCCGGGCCGGTCCTTTAAGTTTGAGCGGGAGGTATTTGATGGCGTGTAGATCATCGCCGCGTGCCATGTGGATGTGAAGGAGATAATCCTCGATCCATACCGCCGGATCTGTTGTGCCATCGTATGATTCGATGTTTACGGGTTTGAAACCCTCTGGGATTTTATGATCCATTACTTCATTCGTGAAGCATAGCGGGTGTGCGGCGCCTCTGTACTGGGCTATATCACGACGCAGCTCGGAAGAGCTATGTCTGTTGTGTTCGGCTCGGCCGGATTTGTTGTATCCGGAGTGAAGATCATTGTCACATGTCGTAGGGCGCCTGCGCGATCCGTAGATCGATCTTGTTTGTCTTGCCTTATCCTCCAGTATGTCTCGCAGGTCGGGCGCATTTTCCCGTGCCTTAGTTGAGCGGCGTCGGGGCATGGCTTGGGTGGAGGGCCGAGAGGCCTCTCTGTCGCGGCCGCGAGGTGGCCGGTCTGCCATGTCATGCGCTGGTGATGTAGGTGCTTCCTCCTCTGATCGGGGTAGCGGCCTGCGCTTCGGGTAACTCTTGGAGGGGCGTTCGAGTTCATACTCTTCGGCCGCAAGGACTTCAGTCCATCTGTCAGCTAGCAAATCTTGGGCAGCTCTAAGCTGTTGCTGCTTTTTCTTGAGGCTTCTTGCCGTGGCTAAAAGCCTGCGTTAAAAACGCTCTTGTTCGGTGGGGTCTGATGGTATGACGAATTCGTCGTCATCGAGGCTTGCCTCGTCTTTGGAGGGAGGCGTATAGTTATCATCCTCGACCTCTTGGTCTGCCGCTCTCTCATGAGGGCTGGCTTCTCCATCTTCCTGTGCCGAATCTTGCTGAGGTGGGTGTTCTTCGGCGCTATCCGGGGTAGTATTATCTCCCATGCCGGAATCACCGTTTTTGCTTTGGCGGGATTTAGAGCGGCGCTGATGACGCCGACGCTTTGGCTGTTTCTTGGGGGCGTCATCCCCCACTGTTCCATCGCCATCTCCATCTTTTGGAGTATCCACCATATATATGTCATATGACGAGGTGGCCTTACAGCGCCCTACAGGTGCTGGTTCCTGTTCGTCTCCTACATCGTCGTCCATGCCGTCGATGTCTTCGGAGCTGAAGTCAAGCATGTCGGTTAGATTGTTGACAGTGGCTACAAAGTGGGTGGTAGGTGGGCTTTGAATTTCCTCATCGTCCGTATCCCACCTTCGCTGACTGTAGTCCGGCCAGGGCACTCCTGATAAAGAGAGAGACTTAAGAGAATTCAGGATGTCGCCAAAAGGCGAGTGCTGAAAGATGTCTGCGGCGGTGAACTCCATTAGCGGCGCCCAATCGGATTCGATTGGCAGGGGCGCGGGGGGTTCGGAGTCCGGGGAGGAGTCCGGATCCTCGGAGTCACGGGTCGTGCAGAGTGCGGGGCTAGCGTTCGGCTCGATCGCTTTTGGGATCGCAGCCCCCGAGCTGACGTCCAACCGCTCATCCTCGATTGGCGCAATAGGCTTCGAGTTAGGGGTCGGAACCGATGCGTGTGTGGCCTCCAGGACACTGTCCGGGGGCAGAGCTAGATCATGCCTCTCGAGATAGTGCGGCGCGCTTGGCCGTGGCTCGAGTCCGTCGAAGATCAAGTCTCCGCGGATGTCAGTCGTGTAGTTTAAGCTTCCAAACCTGACTTCATGGCCAGGGGCGTAGCTTTCGATCTGCTCCAGGTGGCCGAGCGAATTGGCCCGCAGAGCGAAGCAGCCGAAGACGAAGATCTGTCCGGGGAGCAATGTCTCATCCTGGACCGCATCGTTGTTGATGATCAAAGGAGCCATCGGGCCTAAAGGCGACACACAGAGGAACTCTCAATGAAAGCACCAATGTCGGTGTCAAAACCGGCGAATCTCGGGTAGTGGGTCCCGAACTGTGCGTCTAGGCCGTATGGTAACAGGAGGCAGGGAACACGATGTTTTACCCAGGTTCGGGCCCTCTTGATGGAGGTAAAACCCTATGTCCTGCTTGATTAATATTGATGATATGGGTAGTACAAGAGTAGATCTACCACGAGATCAAGGAGGCTAAACCCTAGAAGCTAGCCTATGGTATGATTGTTGTATATGGAGTTGATTGCCTACGGACTACAACCCTCCGGTTTATATAGACACCGGATAGGGTTAGGGTTACATAGAGTCGGTTACAATGATAGGAGATCTTGAATATCCGCATCGCCAAGCTTGCCTTCCACGCCAAGGAAAGTCCCATCCGGACACGGGATGAAGTCTTCAATCTTGTATCTTCATAGTCCTGGAGTCCGGCTGAAGGTATAGTCCGGCTACCCGAACACCCCCTAATCCAGGACTCCCTCATGGTGTATCACTGAAGTCCTTATAGCTTGCTACAACTTGGTTGCACTCGCTGATGACCGATACATGCATTGCTGGGTCATGTATGCCTGTCCCTGTATGTTTGTGCCACCTTGGTTCTATGACTAGTCATGTCGGCCTGGGTTCTCTGCCATATGGATACTAGCGACATAATCATATACTTAGCATTTTTTCCTCCAAAATGACTCAATATGCTTAGCTAGCTCAAAAATGACATAATAAGCTTAATTAGCTCCAAAATGACATATTTAACCTAGGATAGCTCTAAAATGACCTATACTTAGCATTTTTCCTCCAAAATGACTTAATATGCTTAGCTAGCTTAAAATGACATATTTAACCTAGGATAGCTCTAAAATGACCTATACTTAGCATCTTTTCCTCCAAAATGACTTAATATGCTTAGCTAGCTCTAAAATAATATAATATGCTTAAGAAATGACATATTTTAGGTCCTAAATGACTTCATATGCTTAGCTTGCTCCAAAATGACATAATAACCTTACTTAGCTCCAAAATGACCTATTTAACCTAGGCAAGCTCTAAAATGACATATACTTAGCATTTTTTTCCTCCAAAATGACACAATATGCTTAGCTAGCTCAAAAATTACATAATAAGCTTAATTAGCTCCAAAATGACCTATTTAACCTAGGATAGCTCTAAAATGACCTATACTTAGCATTTTTTCTCCAAAATGACTTAATATTCTTAGCTAGCTTCAAAATGACCTATTTAACCTAGGATAGCTCTAAAATGACCTATTTTATAGATATAAGTTGCATCATAATAATCTTCACATTTTAGTTGCATCATAATAATCTTCTTCTTCTAGTCTTCTTCTTCTAACTTTCTTCTTTCCCATTTTACAGATTTGCTTAAGATCACGGAAGCTTGGGTTGATGGAGTGCTTGTATTTAGTTTTTGTTTTGACCTTGTGAAACTTGTTACCTATGGATGAAACTGTGTAATATTGATGAAACTATGTATATGTACGGATGAAACTTGCTAGTATTGGTAACATGTATTGGATATATGTGTTCATGACTATTGGTAATATGTGTTGAATATGCTATATTGGTCATATAAATATATTTGTGTTTGATATTCTGTGAAAATGAATTGATATAAGAAAAAACAAAATTAAATGGGGCAATATAGTCACTTTGCCATCTGCTGGCAGATGGCAAAGAGCTTTTCCATCAGCTGGCAGATGGCAAAGAGGCCACGTGTCATCTACACGTAAAATTTGGGCTGACCTATTTCGGCTCTTTTCCATCTGCCAGCAGATGGCAAAGCTCTTTGCCATGTGCTGGCAGACGGCAAAGCATGCAGCCTTTGCCATCTGCTGGCACACGGCAAAGCATGCAGCCTTTGCCATCCACTGGCATACGGCAAAGAGCCTACATACTTTGCCATCTGCTGGCGGATGGCAAAGAGCCTGCAGCCTTTGCCATCTGCTGGCTGACGGCAAAGTATGCCGTTAGCCTACTAACGGGGCTAACCCCGTTAAGAGGCTTTGCCATCTGCCAGCTGATGGCAAAGCCACAGGCTCTTTGCCATCAGCCAGCAGATGGCAAAGAAGTTTGCCATCTGCTGGCTGATGGCAAAGCCTTTGCCATCCGCCAACCATGCCTTTGCCATCTGCCATGGCAGATGGCAAAGTGCCAGATTCCAGTAGTGCATGTAACCACACATGATATAAGAAAACAACAGATACCCTGCTTTAGCTGAGGCTCCGGTTTATTATATTGATCATAATATATACATTGTCATAACTATGTACATAAGAAGAGCATGTGGCTCAAGTATAGTAAGGCCGAAGATGAGCTATATTCCACGGCCGTTGGGTCTCCTCCTCCGATTTACGTGAATCTATGTGCTCTCGAACATCGATAAGGTAGTATGAGCCGTTGTGCAGATTTTTGCTGACCATAAAAGGTCCTTCCCAAGGTGGGGACAACTTGTCCATATCAGTCTGATCCTGGATGAGCCGGAGCACCAGATCGTCTTCTTGAAAAGTTCTGGTCTTAACCCGGCGGCTGTGATAATGTCGCAGATCTTGTTGATAAATCACCGAACGTGCCGCTGCAAGATCACGCTCCTCATCTAACAGGTCCAGTGAGTCCTGACGTGCTTTCTCATTATCAGCTTCAACGTAAGCTGCCACACGGGGCGAGTCATGACGGATGTCACTAGGGAGAACTGCCTATGTTCCGTAAACCATGAAGAAGGGCGTGTAACCCGTAGATCTGTTCGGTGTGGTATTGATGCTCCATAACACGGAAGGTAACTCCTCCACCCAACAGCCCGGCGTCCGCTTTAAAGGAACCATAAGTCGGGGTTATCTGCCGGGCCAAAGTTTCATCATCTGGTAACTCGCCCCAGTTCATGTATGCCAGGTATGGGACCATCCAATCCGGAATAACGTGAAGAGCCGCCACCAATTGAGCCTCCGGGTCAGGCACAGCCAAATCCTCCTCCGTAGGTATCTTGACTGACGGATTATGCAGCACATCTAGACAGACATTGGGTGGCACCGGTTTACGTTGAGAGCCTAAGCGACTTAAAGCATCTGCCGCTTCATTCTTTCGACGGTCTATATGGTCAACCTGATAACCTTTGAAATGACCAGCCACTGTGTCCACCTCTCCTCTATACGCCGCCAAGAGTGGATCCTTGGAATCCCAAGTGCCAGACACCTGTTGAGCCACCAGGTCTGAGTCACCATAGCACTTAACCCGGCTTAAATTCATCTCCTTAGCCATCCGAAGACCATGGAGCAAGGCCTCATATTCAGTTGCATTGTTAGTGCAAGGGAACATTAAACGGAGAACAGAACAAAACTTATCACCTCGTGGGGAAGTTAATATGACTCCAGCCCCCGGGCCTTCCAATTGTCTGGACCCATCAAAATGAATAGTCCAATAAGTGCTATCTGGCTTTTCCTCTGGTGCCTGCAACTCTGTCCAATCATTGATGAAGTCCACAAGTGCTTGGGATTTGATTGCTATGCGAGGTGTATATTTTAACCCGTGAGGTCCGAGCTCAATAGCCCATTTGGCAATCCGACCGGTTGCTTCTCTATTTTGGATGATATCCCCTAAGGGGGCGGAACTGACCACAGTGATAGGATGACCCTGAAAATAGTGCTTGAGCTTCTGGCTGGCCATGAAAACTCCATACACCAGCTTCTGCCAATGTGGGTACCTCTGCTTAGACTCAATAAGCACCTCACTAATATAATAAACCAGCCGTTGAACCAGATACTCCTTTCCAGCCTCCTTGCGCTCCACAGCAATAGCCACGCTGACAGCCCGGGCATTACCAGCCACATATAACAACAAGGGCTCTTTATCAATAGGAGCAGCAAGGACCGGCGGCTCGGCTAACTGCCGCTTCAAGTCTTCAAACGCTTCATTAGCGGCCTCACTCCAGACGAAGTCATCCGTCTTCTTCAACATCTGATATAAAGGGATGGCCTTCTCCCCAAGGCGACATATAAAACGCCTCAAAGCTGCAATCCGGTCTGCTAGCCGTTGAACATCATTGATACACTTTGGTTTAGCCAAAGAGGTTATGGCCTTGATTTTCTCCGGATTAGCTTCAATGCCCCTGTTAGACACCAGAAAACCCAAGAGCTTTCCTGCTGGTACACCAAAGACACACTTGGCCGGATTAAGCATCATTTTATAAACCCGAAGATTATTGAAAGTCTCCTTCAAATCATCTATCAATGTCTCCTCCTTTCTGGACTTCACCACAATATCATCCACATAAGCATGAACATTGCACCCGATCTGATTGTGAAGACAATTTTGTACACAGCGCTGATAAATCGCCTGGGCACTCTTGAGCCCAAAAAGCATTGATACATAGCAGAAGGCTCCAAAGGGAGTTATAAAAGTTGTTTTCTCCTAGTCCTTAACCGCCATTTTGATCTGATGATAACCAGAATAAGCATCCAGAAAACACAAACGGTCATAACCCGCCGTAGCATCAATGATTTGATCAATACGAGGGAGAGCAAAGGGATCGGCTCGACATGCCTTGTTCAGATCTGTGTAGTCCACACACATATGCCAAGTGTCATTCTTCTTAAGCACCAGCACCGGATTAGCTAGCCATTCAGGGTGAAAAACTTCCACAATAAACCTTGCGGCCAAGAGCCGAGCTACCTCCTCACCAATAGCCTTACGTCTTTCTTCATTGAACCGACGGAGAAATTGTCTAACTGGTTTAAACTTGGGATCAATATTAAGAGTGTGCTCAGCGAGTTCCCTCGGTACACCTGGCATGTCAGAGGGTTTCCATGCAAAGATGTCCCGGTTCTCACGGATGAACTCGATGAGCGCGCTTTACTATTTCGGATCCAAGTTAGCGCTGATACTAAACTGTTGAGATGAATCGCCAGGAACAAAATCAACGAGTTTAGTCTCATCAGCCGATTTAAACTTTAAGGCCGGATCATGCTCTGTAGTTGGTTTCTTCAACAACGTCATATCTGCCGGATCAACATTATCCTTATAGAACTTCAACTCTTCTGTTGCACAAACTGACTCAGCATAAGCCGCATCACCCTCTTCGCATTCCAAAGCGATCTTACAGCTTCCATGTACTATGATGGTTCCCTTGTGACCCGGCATAACAGGGCCTTGCCATGAACTTGGCATAAGTCGGCCGTCCAAACAGGGCATGATACGGGCTCTTGATCTTTACTACTTCAAAGGTCAATGTTTTTGACCTTGAGTCATGCTCATCTCCAAAAGCCGCCTCTAGGGCTATCTTACCAACGGGATATGCTGATTTGCCAAGCACCACACCATGAAAAACGGTGTTTGATGGTTTAAGATTCTTATCTGTTAACCCCATGCGACGGAAGGTTTCATAATAAAGGATGTTGATACTACTTCCTCCATCCATGAGCACCTTGGTGAACTTGTATCCTCCAACCTGAGGTGCCACCACTAATGCCAGATGACCCAGGTTATCCACCCGAGGCGGATGATCTTCTCGACTCCACACAATCGGCTGTTCAGACTAGCGCAAGTAACGGGGCACTGCCGGTTCGACGGAGTTCACTGCCCTTTTATGAAGCTTCTGATCACACTTGCACAGACTTGTGGTGAAAACATGCTACTGCCTACTATTCAATTGCTTCGGGTTGCTCTACTAACCTGATTGCTGTTGTTGCTGTTGACCCCTTGATGATTGTAACCACCTTGGTTGCCTTGATTTCCATGTCCGCTCTGATTACTGTGGAAACTTGAACCAGAACTGCCTCCACCGTAACCTGGCCCATGAGATCCGGGGCCTGAACCGCCGCCCGGTCCATGATCATACCGAAAAAAATCTAAATTTTTGAATTCCTGCATAATATAACAATCCTTCCAGAGGTGTGTGGCCGGCTTATCCCGCTATCCGTGCTTCGGGCAAGGCTGGTTCAACAGGTGAGACAGGCGCTCCGAACTAGGACCTGATCCTCCACCACGCGGGGGCGGTTTACCCTTACGACGCTGGCCCTTGCCCTGCACGTTGGTATTAGCCACAAAATCTAAACCGCTATCCGCTTTACGCTTACCGCTGTG
Source organism: Triticum aestivum (assembly GCF_018294505.1). NCBI lineage: Eukaryota > Viridiplantae > Streptophyta > Magnoliopsida > Poales > Poaceae > Triticum > Triticum aestivum. The sequence goes on from NC_057794.1 coordinate 447,669,801, forward strand.
ACCCACCGGGTTATGTTGCTGCCCTTTGGTACTGCCGCTCTTCTTTCCCTTCCCTGTCTTGTCGTCGTCAGACTCGGGGTCCTTGGTACTATCAGAGTTGGCATACTTCACCAGAGCTGCCATAAGTGTTCCCATGTCATTGCAATGGCGTTTGAGCCGTCCCAACTTCAACTTCAGAGGTGCAAACCGGCAATTGCCTTCCAATGTTAAAACTGCTGTATCATCGTTGATGCGGTCTGATGAGTGCAAAATCTCTGAAACCCGGCACACCCAGCGGGCTGTTGATTCTCCTTCCTCTTGGACACAGGCAGCTAAATCCACAATTGACATGGGATGCTTGCACGTATCCTTGAAATTCTGGATGAACCGGGCCCTTAACTCGGCCCATGACCCAGTGGAGTTGGCCGGCAGGTTTTTCAACCATGTGCGAGTTGTTCCCTCCAACATCATGGTAAAGTATTTGGCACACGCCACATCGTCCACATCCAGCATCTCTATTGCCATATCATAGCTTTCCACCCATGACTCGGGGGGATAAATCGGCAGTGTAATTCGGCACCTTATGCGGGCCTTTGAAATCCTTGGGTAGCCGTACATTGCGCAGTGTTGGGACGAGACATGGTACCCCCAAAGCACCGGAGGTAACCCCTTGTTCCACCGACGTTGTTGGACGAACCGGGGTAAGTAGGCGGGCCTCATGCTGCGCTGCTAACTCGGCCTCTCGATGTGCCCTAGCGCGATCCACTACATCCTGAGCATTGCCACCGCCACCCGCTGGGTTGTGGCCACGGGGCGGATTACGATTCCGCGCACTGCTTGATACGGCCGGTTCATCGATATGCCTATTGTAGCTCCGGCTCGGGCGGGGAGTAGAATGAATCCTTTCGCGGCTATACGAATAAGCCTACTGCTGAGTCAAGGCCATCTGAAGGAGCTCCCCGGCCCGTCGTGTTTCAACTGCCACTAGGGACTCGCCATCGATCGGGAGAGCTGCCAATCGCAAAGCGGCGGCAACGATGTTATACAACGGGTTAGAGTAATGACCCGGAGGCGTTGAGACATGTCGTGATGGGACATCATTCTGACGAGGCTGAGGGGGCGGATCCATCATGCGCGGCTGAACCAATGCCTCGGTCCCAGGTGCCTCCGCACGGTTTACCACTGGTTGGTTTGCTGGTGTTGGGGAACGTAGTAATTTCAAAAAATTTCCTATGCACACACAAGATCATGGTGATGCATAGCAAAGAGAGGGGAGAGTGTTGCCCACGTACCCTCGTAGACCGAAAGCGGAAGCGTTAGCACAACGCGGTTGATGTAGTCGCACGTCTTCACGATCCGACCGATCAAGTACCAAACGTACGTCACCTCCGAGTTCAGCAAACGTTCAGCCTGATGACTTCCCTCGAACTCCGATCCAGCCGAGTGTTAAGGGAGACTTTCGTCAGCACGACAACGTGGTGATGATGTTGATGTTCTACCGACGCAGAGCTTCGCCTAAGCACCGCTACAGTATTATCGAGGTGGACTATGGTGGAGGGGGGCACCGCACACGGCTAAGAGACGATCAACTTGATCAACATCTGTGTCTAGAGGTGCCCCTGCCCCTGTATATAAAGGAGCAAGGGGGGAGAGGTGCCACCAACCTTGGGGCGCGCTAGGAGGAGTCCTACTCCCATCGGGAGTAGGACTCCCCCCTTTCCTAGTTGGAATAGGACTTGGGAGGGGGGAAGAAGGAAAGAGGGGGGTCGGCCCCCTTTGCCCTAAACCAATTCGGTTTGGGCCTTGGGGGGCGCGCCCCACACTTCCCTAGCTTCCCTCCTTTTCCACTAAGGCCCATGTAGGCCCATTAAGCCCCCGGGGGGGGGGGGGGGTTCCGGTAACCTCCCGCTACTCCGGTAAAATCCTGATTTCACCCGGAACACTTCCGATATCCAAACATAGGCTTCCAATATATCAATCTTCATGTCTCGACCATTTCGAGACTCCTCGTCATGTCCGTGATCACATTGGGACTCCGAACAACCTTCGTTGCATCAAAACATATAAACTCATAATATAACTGTCATCGTAGCATTAAGCGTGCGGACCCTACGGGTTCGAGAACTATGTAGACATGACCGATACACGTCTCCGGTCAATAACCAATAGCGGAACCTGGATGCTCATATTGGCTCCTACATATTCTACGAAGATCTTTATCGGTCAGACCGCATAACAACATACGTTGTTCCCTTTGTCATCGGTATGTTACTTGCCCGAGATTCGATCGTGGTATCTCAATACCTAGTTCAATCTCGTTACCGGCAAGTCTCTTTACTCGTTCCGTAATACATCAACCCACAACTAACTCATTAGTTGCAATGCTTGCAAGGCTTAAGTGATGTGCATTACCGAGAGGGCCCAGAGATACCTCTCCGACAATCAGAGTGACAAATCCTAATCTCGAAATACGCCAATCCAACAAGTACCTTCGGAGACACATGTAGAGCACCTTTATAATCACCCAGTTATGTTGTGACGTTTGGTAGCACACAAAGTGTTCCTCCGGTAAACGGGAGTTGCATAATCTCATAGTCATAGGAACATGTATAAGTCATGAAGAAAGCAATAGCAACAAACTAAACGATCAAGTGCTAAGCTAACGGAATGGGTCAAGTCAATCACATCATTCTCCTAATGATGTGATCCCGTTAATCAAACGACAACTCATGTCTATGGTTAGGAAACATAACCATCTTTGATCAACGAGCTAGTCAAGTAGAGGCATACTAGTGACACTCTGTTTGTCTATGTATTCACACATGTATTATGTTTCTGGTTAATACAATTCTAGCATGAATAATAAACATTTATCATGATATAAGGAAATAAATAATAACTTTATTATTGTCTCTAGGGCATATTTCCTTCAGTCTCCCACTTGCACTAGAGTCAATAATCTAGTTCACATCGCCATGTGATTTAACATCAATAGTTCACATCACCATGTGATTAACACCCATAGTTCACATCATCATGTGACCAACACCCAAAGGGTTTACTAGAGTCAATAATCTAGTTCACATCGCTATGTGATTAATACCCAAAGAGTACTAAGGTGTGATCATGTTTTGCTTGTGAGGTAAGTTTAGTCAATGGGTCTGCCACATTCAGATCCGCATGTATTTTGCAAATTTCTATGTCAACAATGCTCTGCACGGAGCTACTCTAGATAATTGCTCCCACTTTCAATATGTATCCAGATTGAGACTTTGAGTCATCTGGATCAGTGTCAAAACTTGCATCGACGTAACCCTTTACGACGAACCTTTTGTCATCTCCATAATCGAGAAAGATATCCTTATTCCACTAAGGATAATTTTGACCAATGTCTAGTGATCTACTCCTAGATCATTATTGTACTCCTTTGCCAAACTCAGGGCAGGGTATACAATAGGTCCGGTACACAACATGGCATACTTTATAGAACCTATGGCTGAGGCATAGGGAATGACTTTCATTCTCTCTCTATCTTCTGTCGTGGTCGGGTTTTGAGTCTTACTCAACTTCACACCTTGTAACACAGGCAAGAACTCCTTCTTTGACTATTTCATTTTGAACTACTTCAAAATATTGTCAAGGTATGTACTCATTGAAAAACTTACCTAGCGTCTTGATCTATCTCTATAGATCTTGATGCTCAATATGTAAGCAGCTTCACCGAGGTCTTTCTTTGAAAAACTGCTTTCAAACATTCCTTTATGCTTTGCAGAATAATTCTACATTATCTCCGATGAACAATATGTCATACATATACTTATCAGAAATGTTGTAGTGCTCCCACTCACTTTCTTGTAAATACAGGCTTCACCGCAAGTCTGTATAAAACTATATGCTTTGATCAACTTATCAAAGCATATATTCCAACTCCGAGATGCTTGCACCAGTCCATAGATGGGTCGCTGGAGCTTGCATATTTTGTTAGTACCTTTAGGATTGACAAAACCTTCTGGTTGCATCATATACAACTCTTCTTTAATAAATCCATTAAGGAATGTAGTTTTGTTTATCCATTTGCCAGATTTCATAAAATGCGGCAATTGCTAACATGATTCGGACAGACTTAAGCATAGATACGAGTGAGAAAATCTCATCGTAGTCAACACCTTGAACTTGTCAAAAAACTTTTTGCGACAATTCTAGCTTTGTAGATAGTACCACTACTATCAGCGTTCGTCTTCCTCTTGAAGATCCATTTAATCTCAATGGCTCGTCGATCAATGGGCAAGTCAATCAAAGTCCATACTTTGTTCTCATACATGGATCTCATCTCAGATTTCATGGCCTCAAGCCATTTCGTGGAATCTGGGCTCATCATCGCTTCCTCATAGTTCGTAGGTTCGTCATGGTCAAGTAACATGACCTCCAGAACAAGATTACTATACCACTCTGGTGCGGATCTCACTCTGGTTTACCTACGAGGTTCGGTAGTAACTTGATCTAAAGTTACATGATCATCATCATTAGCTTCCTCACTAATTGGTGTAGTAGTCACAGGAACAGATTTCTGTGATGAACTACTTTCCAATAAGGGAGCAGGTACAGTTACCTCATCAAGTTCTACTTTCCTCCCACTCACTTCTTTCGAGAGAAACTCCTTCTCTAGAAAGGATCCATTCTCAGCAATGAATATCTTGCCTTCGGATCTGTGATAGAAGGTGTACCCAACAGTTTCTTTTGGGTATCCTATGAAGATTTACTTCTCCGATTTGGGTTCCAGCTTATCATGTTGAAACTTTTTCACACAAGCATCACAGTCCCAAACTTTAAGAAACAACAGCTTAGGTTTCTCGCCAAACCACAGTTCATACGGTGTCATCTCCACGGATTTAGATGGTGCCCTATTTAACGTGAATGTAGCTGTCTCTAATGCATAACCCCAAAACGATAGTGGTAATTGGTAAGAGACGTCATAGATCGCACCATATCTAATAAAGCACGGTTACGACGTTCGGACACACCATTACACTGTGGTGTTCCAGGTAGCGTGAGTAGTGAAACTATTTCACATTGTTTTAGCTGAAGGCCAAACTCGTAACTCAAATATTTTACTTCTCGATCATATCGTAGAAACTTTTATTTTTGTTATGATGATTCTCCACTTCACTCCAAAATTCTTTGAACTTTTCAAATGTTTCAGACTTGTGTTTCATCAAGTAGATATACTCCTATCTGCTCAAATCATCTGTGAAGATCAGAAAATAATGATACCTGCCGCAAGCCTCAATATTCATCGGACCACGTACATCAGTATGTATGATTTCTAACAAATCTGTTGCTCGCTCCATTGTTCCGGAGATAGGAGTCTTAGTCATCTTGCCCATGAGGCATGGTTTGCAAGCATCAACTGATTCATAATCAAGTGATTCCAAAAGCCCATCAACATGGATTTTCTTCATGCGCTTTACACCAATATGACCTAAACGGCAATGCCACAAATAAGTTGCACTATCATTATTAACTTTGCATCTTTTGGCTTCAATATTATGAAAATGTGTATCACCATGATCGAGATCCAACAAACCATTTTCATTGGGTGTATGACCATAGAAGGTTTTATTCATGTAAACAGAACAATAATTATTCTCTAACTTACATGAATAACCGTATTGCAATAAACATGATCCAATCATATTTATGCTCAATGCAAACACCAAATAACATTTATTTAGGTTCAACACTAATCCCGAAAGTATAGGGAGTGTGCGATGATGATCATATCAATCTTGGAACCACTTCCAACACACATCATCACTTCACCCTTAACTAATCTCTGTTTATTTTGCAACTCCCGTTTCGAGTTACTACTCTTAGCAACTGAACCAGTATCAAATATCGAGGGGTTGCTACGAACACTAGTAAAATATACATCAATAATCTGTATATCAAATATACCTTTGTTCACTTTGCCATCCTTCTTATCCGCCAAATACTTGGGGCAGTTCCGCTTGCAGTGACCAATCCCTTTGCAGTAGAAGCACTTAGTCTCAGGCTTAGGTCCAGACTTGGGTTTCTTCACTTGAGCAGCAACTTGTTTGCCGTTCTTCTTGAAGTTCCCCTTCTTCCTTTTGCCCTTTCTCTTGAAACTAGTGGTCTTTTCAACCATCAACATTTGATGTTTTTCTTGATTTCTACCTTCGCCGATTTTTGTATCACGAAGAGCTTGGGAATCGTTTCCGTTATCCCTTGCATATTATAGTTCATCACGAAGTTCTACTAAGTTGGTGATGGTGACTAGAGAATTCTGTCAATCACTATTTTATTTGGAAGATTAACTCCCACTTGATTCAAGCGATTGTAGTACCCAGACAATCTGAGCACATGCTCACTGCTTGAGCTATTCTCCTCCATCTTTTTAGCTATAGAACTTGTTGGAGACTTCATATCTCTCAACTCGGGTATTTACTTGAAATATTAACTTCAACTCCTGGAACATCTCATATGGTCCATGACATTCAAAATGTATTTGAAGTCCCGATTCTAAGCTGTTAAGCATGGTGCACTAAACTATCAAGTAGTCATCATATTGAGCTAGCCAAACGTTCATAACATCTGCATCTACTCCTGCAATAGGTTTGTCACCTAGCAGTTCATCAAGGACATAATTCTTCTGTGTAGCAATGAGGATAAACCTCAGATCACGGATCCAATCCGCATCATTGCTACTAACATCTTTCAACTTAGTTTTCTCTAGGAACATATCAAAAATAAAACAGGGGAGCTAAATGCGAGCAATTGATCTACAACATAGATATGCTAATACTACCAGGACTAAGTTCATGATAAATTTAAGTTCAATTAATCATATTACTTAAGAACTCCCACTTAGATAGACATCCCTCTAATCCTCTAAGTGATCACGTGATCCAAATCAACTAAACCATGTCCGATCATCACGTGAGATGGAGTAGTTTCAATGGTGAACATCACTATGTTGATCATATCTACTATATGATTCATGCTCGACCTTTCGGTCTCCGTGTTCCGAGGCCATATATGTTATATGCTAGGCTCGTCAAGTTTAACCTGAGTATTCCACGTGTGCAACTGTTTTGCACCCGTTGTATTTGAACGTAGAGCCTATCACACCCGATCATCACGTGGTGTCTCAGCACGAAGAACTTTCGCAACGGTGCATACTCAGGGAGAACACTTATACTTTGATAATTTAGTGAGGGGTCATCTTATAATGCTACCGTTAATCAAAGCAAGATAAGATGCATAAAAGATAAACATCACATGCAATCAATATAAGTGATATGATATGGCCATCATCATCTTGTGCTTGTGATCTCCATCTTCAAAGCACCGTCATGATCACCATCGTCACCGGCGCGACACCTTGATCTCCATCGTAGCATCGTTGTCGTCTTGCCAATCTTATGCTTCCACGACTATCGCTAGCGCTTAGTGATAAAGTAAAGCATTATAGAGCGATTGCATTGCATACAATAAAGCGAAAACCATATGGCTCCTGCCAGTTGCCGATAACTCGGTTACAAAACATGATCATCTCATACAATAAAATATAGCATCACGTCTTGACCATATCACATCACAACATGCCCTGCAAAAACAAGTTAGACGTCCTCTACTTTGTTGTCGCAAGTTTTACGTGGCTGCTACAGGCTTAGCAAGAACCGTTCTTACCTACACATCAAAACCACAACGATAGTTTGTCAAGTTGGTGTTGTTTTAACCTTCGCAAGGATCGGGCGTAGCCACACTCGGTTCAACTAAAATTGGAGAAACTGACACCCGCCAGCCACCTATGTGCAAAGCACGTCGGTAGAACCAGTCTCGCGTAAGCGTACGCGTAATGTCGGTCTGGGCCGCTTCATCCAACAATACCGCCGAACCAAAGTATGACATGCCGGTAAGAAGTATGACTTGTATCGCCCACAACTCACTTGTGTTCTACTCGTGCATATAACATCAACGCATATAACCTGGCTCGGATGCCACTATTGGGGAACGTAGTAATTTCAAAAAAATTCCCACGCACACGCAAGATCATGGTGATGCATAGCAACGAGCGGGGAGAGTGTTGTCCACGTACCCTCGTAGACCGAAAGCGGAAGCGTTAGCACAACGTGGTTGATGTAGTCGTACGTCTTCACGATCCGACCGATCAAGTACCGAACGTACGGCACCTCCGAGTTTAGCACACATTCAGCCCGATGACTTCCCTCGAACTCCGATCCAGCCGAGTGTTGAGGGAGAGTTTCGTCAGCACGACGGCGTGGTGACGATGTTGATGTTCTACCAACGCAGAGCTTTGCCTAAGCACCGCTACAGTTTTATCGAGGTGGACTATGGTGGAGGGGGACACCGCACACGGCTAAGAGACGATCAACTTGATCAACTTCTGTGTCTAGAGGTGCCCCCCTGCCCCTGTATTTAAAGGATCAAGGGGGGAGAGGTGCGGCCAGCCTTGGGGCGAGCCAGGAGGAGTTCTACTCCCACCAGGAGTAGGACTCCCCCCCTTTCCTAGTTGGAATAGGACTTTGGAGGGGGGAAGAAGGAAAGAGGGGGGCCGGCCCCCTTTCCCCTAAACCAATTCGGTTTGGGCCTTGGGGGGCGCGCCCCACACTTCCCTTGCTTCCCTCCTTTTCCACTAAGGCCCATGTAGGCCCATTAAGCCCCCGGGGGGTTTCGGTAACCTCCCGGTACTCCGGTAAAATCCCGATTTCACCCGGAACAATTCCGATATCCAAACATAGGCTTACAATATATCAATCTTCATGTCTCGACCATTTCGAGACTCCTCGTCATGTCCGTGATCATATCCGGGACTCCAAACAACCTTCGGTACATCAAAACATATAAACTCATAATATAACTGTCATCGTAGCGTTAAGCATGCGGACCCTACGGGTTCGAGAACTATGTAGACATGACCGAGACACGTCTCCGATCAATAACCAATAGCGGAACCTGAATGCTCATATTGGCTCCTACATATTCTACAAAAATCTTTATCGGTCAGACCGCATAACAACATACGTTGTTCCCATTGTCATCTGTATGTTACTTGCCCGAGATTCGATCGTCGGTATCTCAATACCTAGTTCAATCTCGTTACCGGCAAGTCCCTTTACTCGTTCCGTAATACATCAACCCACAACTAACTCATTAGTTGCAATGCTTGCAAGGCTTAAGTGATGTGCATTACCGAGAGGGCCCAGAGATACCTCTCCGACAATCAGAGTGACAAATCCTAATCTCGAAATACGCCAATCCAACAAGTACCTTCGGAGACACATGTAGAGCACCTTTATAATCACCCAGTTACGTTGTGACGTTTGGTAGTACACAAAGTGTTCCTCCGGTAAATGGGAGTTGCATAATCTCATAGTCATAGGAACATGTATAAGTCATGAAGAAAGCAATAGCAACAAACTAAACGATCAAGTGCTAAGCTAACGGAATGGGTCAAGTCAATCACATCATTCTCCTAATGATGTGACCCCGTTAATCAAATGACAACTCATGTCTATGGTTAGGAAACATAACCATCTTTTATCAACGAGCTAGTCAAGTAGAGGCATACTAGTGACACTCTGTTTGTCTATGTATTCACACATGTATTATGTTTCCGGTTAATACAATTCTAGCATGAACAATAAACATTTATCATGATATAAGGAAATAAATAATAACTTTATTATTATCTCTAGGGCATATTTCCTTCAGCTGGTGCCTGCTCCTGGTGTGTTAAAGAGGTTTCTTCCCTCATAAACAGGCGGCAGGTGAGACCGTTACCTTCTCCTCATGACATCATCTGACGCACTTTGGTCCAGCATAAGCCGATAGGCCTGTGCCTCTAACCCGGCCCGCTCAGCGGCCATCTTGGTGTTCTCTGCTGCCAGATCTGCTTTAGCTTGAGCTATCTGATCCTTCACCTTTGCAATCTCTGCGTTATGCTGATCCCGGTTTGCCGCGTCAACCTCTGCTGCTAGCAACGTTGCCAACGTGTCAAACAAATCGGACAAAACCTGAGCCGATGGTGATGCTGAGCCCCCTGCTCTGGCTGGTGTTGCCGCTGCTGAACCGGAAATCACCGCTGCGGCGGTAGAAGAGTGCTGCGCTGATTGTGTACCGGCCATTAAGATCGCAACTCGGCTTGGCGGTTCAAGGAAGTCCGGAATACTGTCGCCATCGGAACCACCACTAATCCGGCCATCATGCAGCTGGTAAAGCGACTCGGTCTCTCCGGTTGAAGACTTGTCATCAGAGTAGACGACGGTTTCGCCACCAGATACTGATCTATCCTCAGATTCCGCTCCGTGGATGACTCCCACAAAGGCATGCTTCACGGCAGGCTGAACGCGGGCGGGTCTTGCGCGCTGAGCTGTCTCAATGATGTCGGTGCAGATGTCCGGCTCAGGGCCCAGTTCACCGATCTTGCCAATGAAGACGTGTATTCCGCCAAAGGGGACCCGGTACCCGTACTCGATAGAGCCGGCCTCGGGGCCCCAGCCTGCATCGTCGATGTAGAGCTTGCCGAGACGACTCTTGGTCATCCGACCCACAACGTATCCCTTGAGTCCTTCGAAGCTGCCTTCAAGAACTCGAAACCATCGTGTGATAGCCCCACAGTGGGCGCCAACTGTCGTGGAATTGTCACGGCAGATGTCCTCGTGAAAGGACTTAGTCGTGGATCCATCGCAACGGGTTAGCTAAAAGGGGTTAAAGCGAACAAGGGATGCAAGGGTTTATACTGGTTCGGCCCCTTACGGTGAAGGTAAAAACCTATGTCCAGTTGTGATGGAATTGCTTGGGTTTCGATAACCAGGGAGCGAATCTGCTTTGCCTGGTTCTCGAGTTATTGTTTGTTCTCCCTAAACCGCCGTCGGGTCGTCCCTTTATATACATAGGTCGACGCCCGTCGGTTTACAGAATCCCGAGGCCGGCTCATAAACATGTCCAGCTCGGTCTCTACTCTTTCTATCTTATAACACAAGTTTACATATCAATGTCAGTTTATGTCTACAGGCCTTAACCCGCCTTTGGGCCTTGGGCCTTCATAAAGCGCCACCATCTTTGTCTTTATGGGCTTCAAATATAATAATCATTATGGGGATAACCCATCCTCTCCTGGCCGGTTTATGTCCAGTAGTAATACCCCCAACAAGCTCCCTAGCCCTTCGGGTTTCAACCGTCGCTGGAGTCCCACCCTCAACTGGTAAAGCCGCCAATCGCGTCACCGCAGCAATCATGTTGTCCAAAGGGGTGGAATAGTGACCCGACGGTGTTACCATGTGTTGAGGCTGGTGTTGTTCATATACGGAGAACTTGTCACGCGCGGCCGACTCGGCATCCCACCGCCTGACGCTTCAGTCATCCGATTTACCACCGGTGGGTTACTGGCCCCGGCTCCAGGGATGTTGAAGAGCTCCCTTGACTCATAAACTGAGGGCAGATGACTCCGATATTTTCTCCTCATAACTTCATTCGACGCGTTCTGATCCACCGTGAGCCGGTATGAATCTGCTTGAATTCGCTGTGCTTGGGCACTTAAAACGACCCGCTCTACAGCCATCCTGGCATTTTCTGCTGCTAATTCCGCCTTAGCTTGCGCTATCTCATCACGCAACTTAGCTATCTCTGCCTTGTGCTCCTCCTGGTTGTCTGGGGTTACCTCAACCTCCATCAGAGTCGCCAGAGCATCCAACAGATCTGTTAAGATTTGAGCCGGCGGGCGTGCTGAACCGCCAGCCCCAGCTGCCGTTACCGCTGCTGCACTAGAAGTCATAGCCGCGACGGCTGTCGAACCAAGAACCGGCTGGGTGCCAGCCATGAAGATCGCCACCCTGTTCGGCGGCTCACGGGGATCCGGAATACTATCGCCATCAAAACAGCCCCCAAGCCGCCCGTCTTGTAGCTGATACATTGAGTTGGTCTCGCATGTGGACGACTCATCATCAAAGCAGATAGTTGTCTCACCGCCAGAGACAGCCTTCCAACTCAGCCCTGTGGGTGAACCCAACGAAGACATGCCTTACGGCGGGTTGAGCCCGGGCTGGTCGTGCACGCCGAGCTGTCTCGATGATGTCGGTGCAGATGTCCGGCTCGCCGACCTTGCCGATGAAGACATGGATTCCACCGAAGGGGACCCGGCGTACTCAATTGAGCCGATCTCGGGGCCCCAGCCTGCATCGTCGATGTAGAGCTTGCCGTGACGACTCTTGGTCATCCGCCCCACAGCGTATCCCTTGAGCCCTTCGAAGCTACCCTTTAAGAACTCAAAACCACCGTGCGCTGGCCCCACAGCGGGCGCCAACTGTCGTGGAAGTGTCACGACAGATGTCCTCGTAGAAGGACTTAGTTGTGAAGCCATTGCAATGAGGCTACCTTAAGGGGGTTAAACGGGACAAAGGACACGGAGAGTTTATACTGGTTCGGCTCCTTGCGGCGAAGGTAAAGGCCTACTCCAGTTTGAGATGGTATTGCTAGGGTTTCGATTACCAGGGAGCAAACACACTTTGCCTGGCTTTTGATTTGTTGTTTCTTACCCTAAGCCGCTGCCGGGTCGTCCCCTTATATACATGGGTTGACGCCCTGCAGCCTATAGAGTCCCGGTCGGCTCATACAAACGTGTCCGGCTTGATGACTTATCTTACATGATTTACAATACAAGTTTACATATACATGACGGTTTACACTTAAGGCCTTAAGCCGCTCCAGACTTGGGCCTTTTAATAAGCCTATCTATGAACCGCCATCCTCAGTATATTCTTGGGCTTCATTTGGATGAGCCGCCATAATAGATGACCCGGCCCTTTCTGAGCGGGTCATATCTGATAGTCATATCCCCAACAGTTAGTGAATGGATGGCATGTTCAGCCGTATGATACGAATATAGGACGCATGAGATGAACATAAGGCGTCCGGATATAGATGCTCTAACGTGACGCCAGTCTATTTTTCTATACTGGCGAATCGGTTTAGTCTTGTACTCTTGTTGCTAGACACTGGGAGAGCAGCCTGCTAGCAGAGCAAAGCAACGAATCTGAATCCGGCAAGCTGGTCAAACAACTTCGTGCCCAGCACGGTACCACCCCCTCGTTTTTCAAACGCGAGCCAACCAGAGCAGATCCATCTTGAATCAATCAGGCAGAGTATATCCGCCCACCCACCAGACCACCAGCAGGATACTCCTCCGAAACCCCCACGTCTACCCGTGCCCCGAGAAACGGCACGCCAACAACGGGATAAGCCAGCCCCGCGGTTTCCCCGGTCGCAGCCGTGCAACCCAAGCCTGGCGGACCGATGGATGGCAACACGATGTGCAACCCGAACGCCGACGCCAACGCCGACGTGCGCGCAGAAGCAACGTGCACCGGCGCAGATAATAAACAGTGTAAATAAAAATGTTCTTTTTCCGCACACGAGGAAGTGGGATGGCGTCCGCGGCACAGCACCGGGGCGCGCGGTCGCGTGGGCAGCAGCTTGCTGCAGCGGCGGGTGAAAGAGAGAGAGAGAGAGAGAGGGAGGGAGAGAGGGGAGAGGAGATATCCCTTTGCCATATTCCCCGTTGCGTGCAGGCACCCCTCCCCCGGGCCGGGCGCTGGCCACGCGCACCCGCGGGGGAACCGTCGGGTGACGGGTGGGGCCCGGGCGGCAGGGGGCGCGGGGGGCGTCGGGGTCGGGGACGGGTAGCGGGGGAGGGGGGAGGCGAAGCGGAGGGGATGGATTGATTTCTCGGGATTTATTTAAGGGAGAGGAGGGAGATAGGCACACGAAAGCAACAGCCAGGAGAGAGACCAAGAGAGGAGAGAAAAGGGAGAAGCCAAGGGAAGAGGAGGAGGAGGAGGAGTTGTTGGCTCTGGTTCTGGTTCCGGTCTGCGTGGAATCGCCGGAGGAGAGGGGAGGGACGGCGGAGGAGGGAGATGGTCGAGAGCTGACTGCGCGGATCGCGGTGGCCGGAGGGGGGGATCGGCCGGAGCAGGGACACTGCGGATGGTATTGGGCTTCGCCGGCGCCGGAGGCGGCGATCGCGGATGGGCGGCGGGGGCCGCGGGTGCTAGTGGCGGCGGAGTCGGAGGGGTCGGTGCTCGCGTCGGTCTCCGGGGAGGAGGTGTTGCAGGAGCAGGAGGAGCGCGGGGGGATGAAGCAGGGGAAGGGGGGGAGGAATGGGCTGCTGCCGAGCTCGCTGCGGATCATATCGTCCTGCCTCAAGACGGTCTCGTCCAACGCCGGCTCCGTCGCCTCCACGGTGCGCTCCGCCGGGGCCTCCGTCGCCGCCTCCATCGCCCCCCAGGCCGAGGACGAGAAGGACCAGGTCGCCTCCGCCCGCCGCAACCACCTCCAAAACTTCCTTTTTTTTCCCCACTGTTGCAGACAACTGTTGTTGAACTTGCTACTAGTGTTACTTCTGCTCAATTATACTCGCAACTGTACACTTGATTGCATGCCGATTTTTGGTAGGTCGTTATGGTCTGTCAGTAATCCGACTTGCTAGATCTTATCTAAGCATAGATTCAGAATTCCATGGCCAACTAACCAAGTCGGAGTTCGGTTGACCATCAATGAAGTTGAAGTTGGCACATAGTAGAATTGTTAATTAAGATATACGGAGTAACTAGTTGGACGTTTCCAGTCCTACAATACAATGGATGAAATTCTAGTTAGCTACATACATGGTGGACAGTTTGGTGAATTCAAATTTCCTATTTTTGCCACTATAATGCTGCTGTGATATTGCCAGCTGTCTGTTTGATACCAATTTGCACATCCATGCTACATTTAAGCTTGTGTTAGGATGGTATGTTTCCTTTTTTTCTGGAATCAGCTCAACAGGGGTATCTTGTTTCTATTGTACTTATTTGGTTAATGCTTGGTTCATCTTCTTTTATCGTTAGTCAACCGCTCTTAATTCCTTAACCTACCGTCGTGCTTCCTTATATCTTTGCAAATTCACTGACAGTATTCAGTCTTGACGTTTCATATGTGAACAGGTTTTGTGGGCTGGATTTGACAAATTAGAGCTTCGTGCGTCATCTTTCAAGCATGTTCTGCTCGTTGGCTACTCTAACGGGTTTCAAGTGCTTGATGTTGAGGATGCTGCAAATGTTTGTGAATTGGTCTCAAAACGCGATGGTCCAGTTACCTTTTTACAAATGCAACCCACACCACTTTACTCTGAAGAAACTGAAGGATTTAGGGCATCACATCCTATGCTTCTGGTTGTTGCTGGGGATGAGACAAATGGCTTGGGTATGGTTCAGGGTGGTCGTTTAAGTGCACTGATCAGGGATACAAGCACTGAACCTCAATCTGGAAACTGCATTTCTACCCCAACAGTTGTTCGCTTCTACTCTTTGAAGTCTCACACCTATGTACATGTTCTCAGATTCCGGTCTGCTGTATATATAGTTCGTTGCAGCCCCCGGGTTGTGGCCGTAGCACTTGCAGCGCAAGTAAGTTCTTGGTTTTCTTATTTCGTAGTGTAAATGATATTGGCAAAGATGCACAAACTTGTATATATGTGTTCTTATATTTTTCTGCTACATTCCAGATCTACTGCTTTGATGCTGTAACTCTTGAGAACAAGTTCAGCGTCTTATCATATCCTTTACAAGGGGCACCTGGAGCAAACATTGGGTATGGTCCAATGTCTGTTGGCTCAAGATGGTTAGCTTATGCTCCCAATGGTCTTGTATTATCCAGCACTGGTCGTCTGAGCCCACAGAACCTCACACCTTCTCCAGGAGTGAGCCCATCTACTTCTCCTAGCAATGGAACCTTAGTTGCTAGATATGCAATGGAGTCCAGTAAGCAAATAGCTGCTGGTATAATCAATCTTGGTGATATGGGGTACAAAACACTGTCAAAGTACTGCCAAGAACTGCTGCCTGATGGTTCTAATTCTCCTCTGTCATCAAGTCCAGGAAGGAGATCCGGCAAACTTCCCTCCACTGTGCATCCACTTGAAGCTGACAATGCGGGAACGGTTAGTTGAGGCTTGTCTATGCTTTCTTTTTTTATCTTTGACAAGTATATAGCACATTAAAGAAAATATGTATTCTTTAATGCGTCAGTGTTTCAGATTAATGATATCTTATTGGACTTTTGCAGGTTATCATCAAGGATGTTACCTCCAAAGTTGTTATATCACAGTTTAGGGCTCACACCAGTCCTATATCTGCTCTTTGTTTTGATCCTAGTGGAACCCTTTTGGTCACAGCCTCTGTTCATGGCCACAACATAAATGTTTTCCGGATCATGCCAACCTGCATTGCTAATGGCTCAGGTTCAAAACGATATGATTGGGCATCATCTCATGTTCACCTTTACAAACTGTATCGTGGCATGACAGCAGCGGTATGGTTACACAGAAACTATCAAGTTCTGTTAAAAGAACCATGTCATTATTTTTAATTACCTTGTGTTTACTTGCAGGTCATACAGGACATATCTTTTAGTCATTTTAGCCAGTGGGTATCTATTGTTTCAGCACGAGGCACTTGCCATATTTTTACATTGTCTCCATTTGGGGGTGATTCAAGTTTGCAGCCACAGAATTCTCACAGTGACGGGCCGCCTCTTGCTCCATGTCAGTCAAGGCCATGGTGGTCAAAGCCATCATTTCTTATGGATCAACAGCTTCATCCTGTGCCATCAACTGTGACAAATTCGGTGGTCAGTAGGATAAAAAACAATGGTTCTAGTTGGCTAAATACAGTCAGCAACGTGGCTGCTTCTGCAAGTGGAAAACTATCAGTGCCATCTGGTGCTATAACTGCTATTTTTTACAATTCCATTTACAAAGGTTCTCTGCCGGCTCCGTCGAAGGCTAATGCTTTGGAGCATTTATTGGTGTATTCACCGTCTGGTCATGTTATTCAACATGAACTTCTGCCTTCTTCGGGTTCTGAATCCTCTGATAACAGCCCAACAGTTGGGCCTGGCAGCCATTTGCAGCTCCAAGATGATGAGTTGCATGTCACCGCTGAGCCAGTTCAATGGTGGGATGTTTGTCGTCGGACAAACTGGCCTGAAAGAGACCAGGACATTGCAAATGTTGTATTCCACAACCAACTAAACAGGATGATGACACCGGACACTTCTGACTGTGAGGATAGTGACCATTCTGATTTCACTCCATCAAATGATGGTGTATCCAGAAAAGAGGTTATGAAAGTTAAAGAAAGATCAAGCTGGTATCTCTCAAATGCAGAGGTTCAGATAAGCTCATGGCGGATTCCCATATGGGAGAAGTCTAAGGTTGGCCTGCAATGTCTTGATACCATCACTAAATTTTACAGAATGGATATTGAACAATCTTTCATGTATATGTAGATTTGCTTCTACGTGATGGATCATCCTGCTACAGAGTCAGGGGAAGCTGTTAGCGTTCATGGTGGGGAAATTGAGATTGAAAAGCTGGCTCTTCATGAGGTTGAACTCAGGAGGAGGGAACTGCTCCCTGTGTTTAAGCAGTTCCACTATCCTGAGCAAAATAGGTAATGCCAAATTATCATGAAAGAAAAATGTTATTCTAGTCTTTTCTGTTTGTTGTCTACTGTTCTATCTCTGTTAGTTGCTGGCTGCTTATGTTTTTTTTTCAGATAATATTTTTCCCACTATTTAATGATATCAAGGGGTTGAATTTCATACCAATTTAAATGCTGCTATGGTCAAATTATATGTTTAGAACATCTCTGCCGGTAATCGTGCTCTGTTTTGTTTTGTATTGCTGTTGTACAGTTGTACACCAAGCTATAGGCAAGTAGTGCAATGCACTTAATTTTCAGTATTATCGTCCAGTGTCTTGATCTATAGTCTGAGCATAGGATGTCAATTTTGTATTGCTAAATATGTTCATAAGTTTGTAAATATCAGCAATTTCTAGTTTGAAGATATCAATTTCTGTTTGTAAATTCATAAGTTATGTTAAATGATAATTCTTGAAAAGGTCATATGCTTCTGTAAACTGCCAAGAAGCTCCTGAAGCAATCACACTATTCTGTCACTGCCCAAAATTAGATAACCTGTAATGTCAGCGCTGACGTGTATTGTTACTCTCAAAAGTATTGATTCTACCTGTCTAACTGGCTTGTCTAGCACACATTTTAATGGAAAATTATAAAGTTGGACTCGCCCAAGTTTTCTTCCAAGCTTACAAAGGATTATGTTTATCTGTGTCACCAAGTCTTGTTTATACTTGTGAATTTTGGGCCCCTGTAACTAATCTACTAAATCAACTCAGGGATTTCCCCAAAATCTACCTAATGGATTATCTCATTTTTTTGCTCAAAAGGGGATCCTTTAGCAACATACACTTAAATTCTTTGAATTACTCTCTTGCAAAACTCTTTGTCTTCCCTCTTGTAAGTGTAGGATATAGTTTAATTTTCTATTGCTAAAGTGTAATTTTGCCAGATTTAGCAAGCGATAAGTGATGCCATTGTCGTTGATGAACTTAGTAGACCTTTGGTTAGATTATCACATTTCTCCTCTCAAATGCTTTTTTATTTGACATCATCATCTGCTTGAAGTTTGCATATGAACGTGTCATGCTTGTCGTTTTTCAGGGCATAGGTTTGCACTATCATATACTTTTTACACAACCAATGCAACTTTTGAGTTACCCAGGGAATATTTTATTTGTTACTAACTCATAGTCATAGTGCTGGAAATAAGTACCATGGAGATAAACAGGGCAAAGGAAATAAAGAATATATTGAGTTTTGTTACTTGGTGCTAAGTAGTCAAACCAAGTTTTGTTTTTCATCAGTTATTGACATGTGAAATAAATAATATATTGAAATGTGCAGCAACCTTGCAAGCCGACAATTTCAGAATGCATTATCCGCCATTGACAACACACAGTATAGCTCGGCAAAGGATAGTGATGCATATGGACCCAAACCAGTGCCTCATATATCTGGATTTTACACTGGTAAATATACGTTGTGAAATTTGAACTTACTGTTTATCTCCATTATAATTGTTTATTGAAAGAGATGCTTAATCTTGCAGATATGAGAAAAACAGAGAACATGAATGGTTTAGCTGGGCAGTTATTTTCTGGACCTATTCCTGCTGTGGATATGCTGCCAAAGGAAAAGTGCAATTCTATTGGATCTCCTGAAGCTAGAAATTTGACTGCCAATCACAAAGTAGATAATGGGAGCATTGGCTATGTGTCTACACCAAATGGAACAAATGCATCCACCATCATGCCTCAGTCTATAGAGGGTGTGGATTGTTTACCATCACACATCAGACCATTGAGCAACTATTCCCTCTTGGATGGACCTCTTGATAATGGATCACCTTCTCCCGCAAGTAACGAATCATGCGGGCCTGAAATAACCAATAATTCTCTAGTCAGCAATGGTGCCATTACTGATATCCCAAGTGGAGGTCACACGGGCGTCTATTCTGGACAGAATGAAACACCTGGTTCTCAGAACTCTGGAGAGTTTACCCAGTATTTCCAAGAGGGCTATTGTAAAATATCAGAACTCGATGACTGCCGTGAGTTAACTGAAGCTGTTACTGATGCTGACAGCAGCAGCAGCCACTGCGAGAGAGAGAAGCCCGAGGAAGATGGGGACAACGATGACATGCTTGGAGGGGTTTTCGCCTTCAGTGAAGAAGGTAATACACAACGCAAGTGATGATAGAAAGGTCATCATTGAACTTAATTGTTGGTGATTGTACTTTTGTGTTTGCGCTGATCTCTGTTCTGTCTTTGTGGCAGGTTGAACTTACTATACTGCTTTACTTGGGATAGATAATGGTAAACAGTTGCCACACCATTCAGTGTGCAATATTATGTAGAAAATGGTGGAATTCTAGTAGGCTTCCGTGGAATAAAGTTGTGCCGCGTCGATAATCTAATGTTTGGTACATATTTGGAAGGTGAAGTTTGCGCTCCATGTTTATTTGCCGGAAGAGTTCACTCTGGAGTTTGAGTCGAAGATCCCTCCAGGCAATTTACTAATCCACGGAAGGAAGGGAGTTTGGTGTTTGTCGAGAAGCTGCCACTGCCTGCCGCGACACTTGGCCCGCCCTTTTTCTGTTTGCTTTGTACATACTGTAAGACCCATTTGTTTCGTGAGATACACTTCTGGGACATTTGGATGGTCTGAAACCCTGGCGAGCCATATTTGTTGACTGCTTCCTGCCAGGGCCTGTGAATGTTCCATGTTTATTTGTACATACTTTCATGTTTTATTAAGAGAAAGGAATGCTGGCAACGATTAATGTGACATAACTGTATAAACATTCAGTGAAAGATTTCTGTTTACGAAGTCGCTATGTTCTGCTCTTCCTTTCTGTCTGTGTTGCATGCTCAGTAATTGACTGCTGCTATGATGAATTACAAGTGGCTTCTGGTGTTGGAAGATAATTAGTCACAGCATTTTCTGTATGTTCGCAAGGACACTTGCTACGGAAATTACATGTGTGGGATGTGTCTATTTAGCAAGTCTGGTGTGAATTTGGGGCAGGCTTTCAGGGTATATTCCCACGTGGAACCACCTTGTTCCGTTTCACTCACTCTTCCCGATAATCGGTTGTCGGGCCTCTTTTAATAAATTACTCTTCCCGATAATCGGTTGTCGGGCCTCTTTCAATAAATTAGAACAATGCCCGCCAGTTGCAATGGCATATAAATATTCTACTACGTTAGCTTGTGATTTACATGTTAATAATAATGCGATTGTGTAAATAAATGTATCAATCTGACTGAATTACCTTATACTCCCTCTATCCTAAAATTCTTGTTTTAGATTTGTCTAAATACGGATGTATCAAGTCATGTTTTAATATTAGATATATTCGTGTCTAGACAAATCTAATATAAGAATTTTGAGACGAAGGGCATATTTTGATTAAAAATTTGGTAAGTAAATTAAAATAAAATTGGTTCAGAAGGTAAGTAAATTAAGTTGATTGATTATCATATAGAGTACATGGAAGATTGGACGAATGGGTGGTGGGAAGAAAGGTGAAATGAAAATCTTACATTCTTTTTAAGCAGTGGAGATAGCAAAGAAAAGATAGAGATTTGAGGTATGTAGGTGTAATACTTTCTCCCTCTCCAACAATCCATTCCCCAATACCGATTTTGACATGTGGCCCCACTTGTCAATAACATCTCTCTCTCTTCCTCTCTTCTTGGATGGTGGCGCAACAATTGGCGGTGGTTTGATAGCGGCATGGTGGTTCGACGGGGTGGCAGTGAATGACGATTAGACCTGGCCATGGGCAGCCCGGCCCGGCCCGAAAAAGCCCAACCCGGCCCGGCCCGATGCTGCTCCCGCGCCGGGCTCGGGCCTAGATTTTGAGCCCGGTGGCCTGGCCGGGCCGGGCCCGGGCCCATCATTTTTGCCGTTTTCTGAAGGGGCCCGGCAGGCTTTTGCATGTTTGGGCCAGGCTTGGGCCCAAAAACTAGGCCCGATGGCCGGGCTCGGGCCCAGGTTTTTTGGCTCAGGCTTGGCTAAGCCCGGCCCAAATCCCGGCCCGGCCCGAGGTTTGGCCAGGTATAATGACGATAGTGCAGTAGTCTGACATGCATTGGCGGCGACACGCGTTGACGTGGCATGTATTGGGGAAGAGCCAACTCCCTCTCCATATAGGGGGAGTTGGGACTGTTTCTTTATGATCATCATTTTTTTAGTGGACCAAAAATTTATTGAAGAAAGAGAAGTTGTTGAAGCTGTCTTTTTTTTTCTTTTTTTGGCCCAACTCCCCTAATACTAAAAACTTATTGAAGAAATGAGAGCTGTTGAAGATGCTCTACAATGGACGGCCCCAATTATTCGAACCATTATATTACATAGTATTGCTCGATGACTCTAACTGAGTTTAGAGCTGAGTTTCGAGTATACTTCCTCCATCCCATAATATAAGAGCGTTTTTGGACCAACGTACAAAACTACAAAGGTAGTTAACAAGACAATCATCTAAGTTATCCACCGTGCAAGTTTTGTTGCTGAGCATTTAATTTTTGTCTGAGAAAAATTCACTGTAGGTCACTAAACTTGAGCCGGTTGACAATTTAGTACCACTACTTCAAAATACCCGAACTACGGTCCACGTACTTATGCAAGGGGTTCATTTTGGTCAGTATGTATGATTTCGTGTACGTATTTGCTGACTTGGCCGAGTCAGCGGCCGCCAGTTCGGTTTGACCGCCACCTGGTCGTGCCTAGGGTGAATACTAGTCCATCTGAGGTTTTTTTTTTGCAAAATCGCCGTGACCATTAAACCAGCCTACCTGGTCGGACCGCACCAGCTCGCTGTCTCCCTCTCCTCCCGCACCCGCTCGCTGTCTCCTCTGCTCCCGCACCCTCTTTGCTCGTCGTCCCTGCCGAGGTCGTCCTGTGAGCTCGTCGCCGTCGACGACGGCTCCATGAGCACGTCGTCGGACGCTGAGCCGCCGCCGTCCGCGCCGTTTGGGAGGGGCCTGCGCGACGTCCCTCTTGCTCCTTCGCGTCGCCGTGATGATGCCTCGCCGCCCCTGTATGGTACGTCGCCGTCGCCAGCAGCTCCGTTGCTCGATCTGTCCAATTTAGCTCCCGTAAAGAGTTTTTAGTCGCATCAATTGCGCGTACGAGCTAGGGTTTGGGCGTTCGTTCAACTTTCTGACGGATTGGGTGTGGGTGGTAGGGTTTTAGCAGTTTCTTGATGAACTTAGTGGCAGGCCAAAAATAGGGATGCATCCTGTGTTAGGATGGGGGGTTTGCAGTTGATGGCCATGTTTGGAGAGATCTATAGTGGTTAGGGTTCTTTCTCCCCCAATTTGTCATGGGTCCAAGGGCCTAGGGTTTAAGCGGTAAAGGTTGCTTTTAGTGTCAGAGTGTTAATTGGACAAAAAATGTTTTAATTTGCAATTACATTAGGGCAGATTTACCAAAAATGGTTGCTTTATGACCTGTAAGATCATACATTTGTTAATTGGAGGCCAGGAATCTGTGCTTTTCTCTTCTGAAAAAGTCTAAATTTTGTACTGTCTGAACCTCTCTGTAGTCTGAACTTTTTAACTTGATTGTTTTGCAGGACCCTTAGGCAACCACTTCTCTGTTGAGGTCATACATGGTGGCTATTTTCTGTGTGCTGGCAAGCATAGGGATTATCACAAAGGTCACTCCATTTGGTATGATTACTGTGACATAGATAATTGGACACCCAATGTTGTTGCCAGTCTAGTGGAGGAAATTGGATATGACTTTGAGGGCATGATCAGGGCTTATTGGTGTGTTCCTGGATTAACAGTGTATAAGAATGGATTAAGAGAGATCAAGATAGGGGACAACACTATGACAGAAAACATGAAGGATTGTGTTATGAATGGCAACCAGTTCCAATAGATATTCCTTGATCATGATGAGAGCATGAGATCATTTATATCTCCTGTTCCTATTCACTCTGATGATGAGGATCCTCCAATTGTCAGGTTCAGTGGCATTAGGCCAAAGAAGAAGAAGGCACACCAACAGCAAGTGGAGCAGGCAGAAAAGCAGCAAGAGGAGCAGGCTGAGCTCACTCTAGTGGAACAGGAGCAGGCTGAGCTCCCTCAAGTGGAACAGGAGCTGCCTCAGCATGATCAAGAGCATGAGAAAGATGAAGCAGAGTCAGAAAGTGGAGCAGAGTCAGAAGAAGATGGATGCAGCAGAAATCCTGTAGGTTTGGGTTTAGGGCCAGGAAATCCTGTAGGTTTTTGAACATGGATGCAGCAGACACAGTTGGTTGTTTAGTAATGCAGGATTCAAATGAAGATTACATTCCACAAATTGTTAATTCAGACATTGATCTACAAGATGATGATGACTTGTTTGACAAAAATGTTGATTGTGAGAAAGGCAAAGGTAAAGCAGTCCAAGAAGAAGCTGATGATCCTACTGAAGATGTGGATATGTGTCTGCCATCTTCTGATGAAGATAAGGTGAAGCTAAATTTCAAAAGTTTTACAGAGGAAGACCTGACTAAACCACAGTTTCAAGTTGGCCAGACCTTTGGATCTGTTGAGTTCCTAAGGAAAGCTACCAAAGAGTACAACTGTCAGGAGAGAGTTGACATTAAATGCCCCAAAAATGATAGGAAAAGACTGAATGCCATTTGCGAAGATGGGTGCCCTTGGACCTTGTCTGCATCATTTGATGGGAGAATCAACTGCTTCATGATCAAGAAATACAATCCAAAGCATACATGCATAAAGAAATGGTGTGTTAAGTCATTCACTGCTCCTTTTATGGCTGGAAAATATGTTGATTCCTTCAGAGCAGATGAAAACATGAATATGAATTTTTTTGCAAGGGTGGTTCAGAAAGATTGAAACATGACAGCAACAAGGAGCAAGATCAGAAGGGCTAAGAGGCTAGTGAATAAAGTGATTGAAGGAGATGAGTTGGAGCAGTACAACAGCATGTGGGATTATGCACAAGAATTTAGAAGATCAAATCCAGGCAGTTCTTTCTATGTGGGTGTTAGTAATGGCATATTTGCAAATTGTTATTTCTCTCTGGATGCCTGCAAAAGGGGTTTCATGCAAGCCTGTAGGCCTGTCATTTGTTTGGATGGATGCCACCTGAAGACAAAGTATGGAGGTGTTATGTTGTGTGCTGTTGGCATGGATCCTAATGACTGCATTTACCCTATAGCTTTTGCCGTTGTTGAGGTAGAGAACACTGACACATGGAAATGGTTTCTGTCAAATCTGAAGAGTGACTTGGGAATTGTAAACACAGAGCCATGGACTATAATGTCAGACAAGCAAAAGGGTCTGATCAAGGGAGTGAGGCAGCACTTTCCTAATGCAGAGCACATGCACTATGTTAGGCATATGTAGCAAAATTTTCAGCAAACACACAAAGGAGATGTTCTTAAGAACCGGTTATAGAAGTGTGCAAGGAGCACAACACCAGAACTGTGGGCTGCAAGCATGGAGGAACTGAAGGTCATCAGCCTTGAAGCATACAAATGGCTTGAGCAGCTACCACCCAACACTTGGTTAGGGGCTTCCAAAGAGAATTGGTCAAGTGTGATATTCTTCTGAACAACAACTGTGAGGTTTTCAACAAATATTTTCTTGATGCTAGGGAGATGCATCTCAGATCAATGATTGACAAGATCAAAACACAACTCATGGTCAGATTCTACAACAAAAGAAAGGAGGCAGAGGCCTGGCCTGGCTCAATATGCCCAAAAATTAGGAAAAGAATTAAGAAGAACATAGAGCTGTCGGCTACATGCATGGTTTTAGGGGCTGGTGATGGCATCTTTCAGGTTGACAACAGGAACATGACATACATTGTTGACATGAGGGAAGAAAGATGTACATGCAAAAGGTGGGATCTTAGTGGAGTTCCATGTCACCATGCAATTGCATGCTACAGACATGAGATGATTGATCCTGAGAGTTTGATGCACTCTTGTTACAGAATAGAAGCATTCAAGCTAGCATACAAACCCATTGTCAAGCCTTGCAAAGATAGGAGTGAGTGGCACAAGATGAATGGTTGTGAGATCAAGCCACCCGTCTATGAAAAAAAGTAGGGAGGCCTTTAAACAATACTAGGAGAAAGCAGCCTTATGAGATTGAAAAGAAATATGGAACCAAGGTGATGAGCAGACATGGAATCACAATAACATGTTCATACTGCCATGAAACATGCCACAACATCAAAGGATGTAATCAAAGAAAGGCTGGCATTTTGCCAAATCTAGCAGAGAGAACAACAAGAAGGGGTCCAAGGGCCATTCCTGATGATGTGTCAGATGATGAAATTGTTTTGGCACAACAAAATGATGGCCAAGTCACAGAAGAGGATGGTCAACTTAACAGAAGGAGGTCCATGTTGATGGTCAAGTTACACATGAGGAGGCCCATGTTGATGGCCATGATACACATGAGGAGGTCATTGTCACACAAGATGATGAGGTCATTGCCACACAAGATGATGGAGCAGATACACCAGTTGTTTTTTAGGAAAATTCTTCACTTTTGTCCCTTCATTTTGACCTCTTTTGTCCAATCCTTTTTGTTGTACTGATGTTAGCATGCGATGTTTGTTTTGTATAGGTGCAGGACTTTGGACTTACAATGCTTCATAGGATGCAACAATCTAGACCTATTCCTAGGGAAGATACTAAAACCATTTTGCCAGATTCTTCATTCATCTCACTGGCAGCCAGTTCTCACACTCAGCACAGACAACAACAGCTACAAATGAAGGCAACCAGACCATGAAGTTGCTGAAGATGAAGAGAGAGAAAGATAGACATATGGCAGCCAGGAGAGATGCATCACTTGAGGCCATGAATGAGATGGCAGAGAAGAAAGCAAAGGAGGCAGAAGCAAAAAGGCAAGAAATTGCAAGGAGGAAAGCAGAGTCTTCACAAAGAAGAAGAAGAAGAAGAGCAGCACAAGAGAAGAAAGCTCTGGAATTTGCAGCAAGGCAGGAAGCTGCAACAACAAGAAAAACTACATTGCAAGAAGAGAAGGAGGCCAGAACCCTTGAAGCAATGGCAGCTAAAGCAGAGGCAGCACTGAAGAGAAAAGAAGATCAAGAAGCAAAGAGAGCTATAGCAGCACTGAGGAGAAAAGAAGATCAAGAAGCAAGGAAGAAACAACAAGAAGAGGCCAAGAGATTAAGAGCTGAGCAGAGGAAGCAGGCAGGACCAAGTGGACATGTGCCCAAGAAGCTGAAGAGAGTGAACATGTTTGATGAGTTTAGATGATTCAGTGCTTTTGCACTTGTAATTTTTTTTGGCAAAAACTACAATTAGACTCTTTGAAACTGTTGGAGCTGGGATGATTCAATGCTTTTGCACTTGTAATTTTTTTGGC
Organism: Triticum aestivum; assembly: GCF_018294505.1. Taxonomy (NCBI): domain Eukaryota; kingdom Viridiplantae; phylum Streptophyta; class Magnoliopsida; order Poales; family Poaceae; genus Triticum; species Triticum aestivum. The sequence continues at coordinate 447,696,652 of NC_057794.1, forward strand.
AAAACTACAATGAGACTCTTTGAAACTATTGGAGTTGGGATGATTCAGTGCTTTTGCACTTGTAATTTTTTGGCAAAAACTACAATGAGACTCTTTAAACTGTTGTAGTTTAGATGATTCAGTGCAGTTGCACTTGTACTCATTCAATGACTTCATTCATTGAATTCAAAATGAAAAGTGTTGGAGTTCAGTGGCTTTATTCACTTAATTCAATTTGAAAACTGCAATGAATCAGTGGCTTTATTCACTGTTGGAGTTTAGATACTTAACTGCATAAAATAAAAAAATAAAAAAATAAAAAAAAGGGTGGCCTGGGTGTCGAACCCAAGACCTGTGGTGTGATAAACTGCGTGCAATGCCAGTGTGATAGGAACAGTGCTTTGCTCAAGTGTTACTTGACAACCTACTTATTATGCTTCCACTCCCCTCCCTGTTATCTGAATTATAACAGTTAACTGAACTTTAACAGTTGTCTAAATTTAGTTTGCAAAGAACTGAAATTTTACAGTTAACTGATTTTAGTTTACGAAGATAACTGAATTTTTACAGTTAAATGAATTTTAACAATTGTCTGAATTTAATTATCTGAGAAAGATTCAGGCAAAAATTCAGTTAAGACATAGTTCAATTAAGATAAAGATTCAGACAAAAATTCAGTTCAGATTCTAAACCTTAGCAGCTACTTCTTTTGGAATTATTGCCTTTTGGATTGTTGCCTTATATAGCAACAAGACTGCACCAACAACATTTTGTAGCAACAAGGCACTTATATAGCATCACAGCCAGTTGAACACTTAAATAGCATCAACACCAGTTCAACAACCAGAAATTACAAATAACTTATGTGCTTAATATACAAGCACACCTAACAAACTACTATTCTATAACTTATATGCGGAAAATCTGTATATTCCAGCATACCTAACTACATCTTCTTCATGTCTGCTACTACATCTTCTTCATCTTCAATTCTTCATCTTCTGGAGGCGCTCCGAGCGGCGAACCTCCATGTCAGCTGCCACCTTCCTCTTCATCTTCCTCTCTGGCTGCGCTGCGACGTCCTATGCTTGCAGGGCCAAGACCACCTCCACCTCCTTCTTGACGATGTCAGGAACATCGAGAAGCAACTCAACGTCAATGGGGCGGTGCTTGTCACCCTCCCTGGCGACAGGCGCCACCATCTGGACCTCCGGCTCGAGGACGACGGGCGCCGCCACATTGACCTCCGGCTCGTCGTCAGAGAGCACAATCACCTTCGGCTCCTCCCAGCCAGTCGACCAGGACGAGTCGGCGGCGTAGCCAGAGTCGTCGTCGGAGCCGGAGTCGTACTCCGAGTCAGATGAGATGTACTCGGAGATGTCATCACGCCCGAGGTAGTCGGGATGGTAGTGGTCCCAGTAGGCCGTGTTGACAGGCGCGGGGACGACCAGGTCAACATTGTCGGCGCGCTCTGTTCGCGAGCCAACGCGCAACGGATCCGGCTGCCGCGGCGCAGTGGCGGACCGGTACATCCACCACCGGGCTCGCTGCCCCGGGTCATCGGAGCACGTCTCCTGCATCGCGAAGCGGAGAACAAGTGCATAATGGATACCGTTGTGGTCGGGGTAGGCGCAGTCCAGCTTATCGTCCGTCATGACCTTCAAGAGGCCACGCGCGTGGTGACGCAGCATCGCGCAGCTAGGGAACCACTTCCCGATCTCCGTCAGGTCTGCACGCATGGCCTTGTCGTCGCCTACGAGGTCATCGATGACCCTCTTCCAAGCGGGGCTGTTCTCCATGTCCGCGGCGGCGGTGTGGTGGTCGGCGGCGAGGGTTTTCTTGATGGCTGAGTGGGGGTTTGGTGTGGGGTAACCGAGGCGACGCGGTGGACTGAAGGTGTGTGGAGAGTGGAGCGGTGGACTGAAGGTGAGTGAAGAGTGGAGCGGTGGGTGGGTGGGTGGGCTTAAAGAGCAGAGAAGGAAACCGAAGAGACATGAGCCATTGGGCCACTAGCAACTACTAAATAGTTAGGTTAGTACCTGCCCATGATCAAAGCACTACTACTTACCCCACTGGCATTGCCACCAACGTTCAATACCATAGGTCCTGGGTTCGAGACCCAGGCAAAACTCTTTTTGTGTAATTTTTTTCTTTAATCAAAATTTGGTACAGGCATACAAATTCAGTCATAAAAAATAGCAAATCTTTCCAAAAGAAGCAACACTGACAATTAACTTCAATTTCTTATCTGAACCCACTTCAATTTCTTATTTGATCCCAATTTAGTTAACATTTGACAGAAAATACAAATGACACAAATCTAGGGGGTTCATATTCATTTGACAGAAGGTACACATTCTAGGAAAGATACAAAGTCATTTTATTACAATGACACAAATTCAATCAAATTCATTCAGCATGCCCTTCAGCTTCCTTATCTTCTCCTTGGTGGCCTCTATGTGTTTGAATAGGTCACCAATCATGTACTCATGCTTCCTTTTCTCATGCTTCAAGTCATCCCTCTCTTGAATCACTTGGTCCCTCTCCTGCACTGCTTGGTCCCTCTATTTCTCTGCTTTAACCCTGAATACCTGATGAATGTTGTTTACTGACTTGTCTGTCATCTTCTTCTTCTCAAGTTCTTCCTTTAGATCAGTCAGAGCAAGTTGTGTGCTGCCTAATTGGCTCATTGCCTGCTCCTTCTCAGCCACCATCTTAGCAAAATCAAGCTTGAAATGCCTCAACTCATTCTCCATCTTATGCTTCTCTTCAAGAACCTTCAAGTTTTCTTCAGCACTCACAACATTCTGTCTGAGCCTCTGTTTTTTCTCCTTTTCATACATGGTCCATATACTAGCTAGGCTCATCTTCAGAGCATCAGGCCACTCAGGGTCAACCCACTCAACATATCTGCATGTAGGTACCTCCTAACAATTTAGACCAAACCAAAAATTCAGTTAACTACCAGTATTCAGTTCTGTGCATGATGATGAAACTTAAAACATAAAAATCCAATTAGCTGCCAGTATTCAGTTCTGTGCATGATGATGAAACTTAAAACATACTACAAATGACTTCCTGTTTAACAGTGCCAAATGCAAAAAAAATACTAACCTTCTGTGCACAAGCTAGAAACCTTCTGCCACTATCAACAGATTCAAATGCCACATGCTTCTCACACAAAGATCCATGCCCACATCTAAAGCTACGCAGATCTGTAGCCAAGACACTCCATTCCTCACAGGAAATTGTGGCAGGTGGCTAAACAAAAGAGAGACATTTGGAATTAATTGAGAGAGAAACCCTAGCTGAGAAACCCTAGAGTGGGTGTTCAATTGAGAGAGCACACTAACCTTGCTGGTCACAGAGTCATCTTTAGAAGAACTGGGAAGATCATCCCAGGACACCATGGTTGTTGCTAGCTGAAGATGAGAAGGGGATCTGTTAGTGATATTGGAGAAAGGAGAGAAGGGATTTGGTGGTGCACGAAATTGAAGATGAAAGATGAGGAAGAAGGGGATCTGGTGGTGGTGGTGGGGGATCTGGTGGTGGACCAAAGCTACATGTAGAGCGCAAGTTGCTGGGTGGGTGTTTGCAGCAGGTGCAAGTACATGCTTGCTTTTGAGTTCAGTTGTGTTGAGAAAGGGGGCCCGGGCTGACAGTAATTTGAAAGCAACGAGGTTAAGTACAATTCTGACAGAATTTGAATTAGGTAAACTACTGTCAGAATTAGTTTAACTACACTTCTGACATCAAATACATCTGAGTAATTTCAAAGCAATTAGGTCAAGCAGACTTCACATTACTGACATATTATCCATTACAACCAAGACTTCATAATAAGCAAACAAAAGATCTCTACACTAGCATTTTAGTATGCTCAGTTTAGAACAAGAGATCTCTTAGAACACCTGCACCTACTCAATTAACAACACTTCACTTCTTCATAATTAAGGTGCTCACACAAAGCACTATAACAAAAGCCATCAACAGCTTTAGCAGCAGCAAAATCTCTACCTAATCCTAAAAGCATAGCAATTTGTTGCTTGGTAGCATACTTATTCTCAATGGAGCTGGCATAATTAGCTCTTCCAGCCATGCCCCTTCCAGCTATGCCTCTGCCTGCCATTGATTCAGTCCTCTGCCTCTCAAGCTCTTCCCTCCTGTCCTCAGCTGCACCAATTGCATCTACAATAGCATCACCAACCAGACTCCTTGTTTCATCCAGATGCTGCACATATTCAAGCTCCCAGCGCTAGAAATAACAAGTGACCTGAGAACAGAAAATTACAGAGTGAATGAATCAATGGCAACCTAGTTAACCAACTACTGTGTTAATCAGTGCAATGACTAGTTAACCAAAATACCAATTTAATCAGTGCTCTGCTTCAATACTACAGTGAGTTGACACGGCATGAATCAATCTACTGAACTGGCACTTACATGGTGGTTCACGCACTTGTAGAAGATCCATCCATCATGCTCATCGGTGCTAGACCGGTAGAACCTCACCTGCTCGCCACAATCCGGGCACCCAATCAATGGTACAACAACGGAGCGGCCACGAAGTGCAGAGCGATGGAGCTGGAAGACGACATGAGGGAGGAGGCAGAGGAGGCGGAGGAGGGCGTCGGCAATGGCTGCGACGGCGGAGGGCAACAATGTCGACAATGGCTGCGGCAGCGGTGGAGGCTAGGGTTCGGAGGAGAGGAAGAGAAAAGCGAGGGGATAAGGAGCAGGCCGACCAGGTGCGACCAGGTGCGCGGTCGGTCCGACCAGGTGTGCGGTCGGTCGACCAGGTCTTGGCGATTTTGCAAAACCCCCCTCGGATGCAATAGTATTAACCCACGTGAGATCAGGTGGCGGTCAAAGCCTAGCTGGCGGCCGCTGACTCGGCCAAGTCAGCGAATACGTACACGAAAACGTAGATACATACCAAAATGAACCCTCTGCGCAAGTACATAGACTGTAGTTCGGGTATTTTGAAATAGTGGTACTAAAGTGTCAGCCAGCTCAAGTTTTGATACCTATAGTGAATTTTGCTCTTTTTGTCTATCTTCTCCAGGGAAGGGAATCTCACTCAATCTGTGTGGCTGTGTCATCAATCTAAACCAAGATGACTGGCAGCGAGACCAGCACGCTCGTGAGGATTTTGGGCATGAGTGACTGGCTAGGTCGTTAGTACTCCCTCCATCTCAGAATAAATATCTTAATTTTAGTAGTATAATTTTATTAAAGATTAGTCCAAAGTTGAGATAATTATGTTGGGGCGGAGAAAGTAGTATTCCCTGCGATTGTGTGGAGAATCATCAGCACATGAGCCCTGCATTACCGGTTAGAAGTTGGTTCTTTCTCTGGGTGCCCCAGAAAACTAGGAGCCACCCCTGGAGGCGATTAGGGTTTCAATGGAGAACGGCGCTCGTCAACTCTCGTCGGCGGGGCGCATCAATCTAGGCTCGGTAGATGTCGACGTCTGTGGAGCCTAGCGCCAGTTCAGGCGGGCCGCTGTCTCCTCGTGCGGCGAGGGCCCGATTGGAAGAGGCCACGGGGAAACTAGATCTCACCGAGGAGGAGGCGACTCCGCTCATGATTGATGATCTGGATGATGGACAAGAACAGAAGTGGCTCATCGCGGGCAAGATTCTGCATCACAAAGTCTTCCATATACAAACCATAGCCAACGCTCTGAGGCCCGCTTGGGGAAACCCTAGGGGCTTGTCCTTCAAGCCGGGGGGAGAAAATATCTTTGTGGCGGAGTTTGAGAATCGTCGCGACCATGATCATGTGCGTGATGGATCTGCGTGGCATGTGAGTCGGCATGCAGTGATCTTGGCAGATTTTGAAGACTGCATGAGGCCGTCGGAGCTCAAGTTTGATAAGTTACAGCTATGGGCTTGGGTCCCAAACCTACCTTTCAATCTGCGGAACGAGACATGGGGAAAAGATATTGCGAAACAGATTGATAAGAATGTGACTTCAGTACAGTTTGACCCTGTTGGGGGATTCCTGCGAGCGAGGGTCACGATTGATGTAAGCAAACCTTTGCGTAGATGGATTCTGATTGATTCAGCAAAGAGGAAGTCAAGGGACTGGTATGACATCCAATATGAACAAGTTCCTAACTTCTGCTTCTCGTGTGGTCGTCTTGGCCACTCCGATCTAGTCTGTCTGACTCTGGGTACTCGTGATGAGAATGGAGAGCTACCCTTTAATACTAGCTTACGAGCATCGGAGGACATAAAGGGTCCTATATTGAGTGATGGCTCCTCAAAGGAGCCGCAGAGTTCGGCATCTAACAAGAAAGATACCTCCTCTACAAACAGAAAAGTAGGGGCTCAGGCTGAGGTTACGTCTCCACTCAAGAAGAAAGCTCCACCGAAGAGGAAGGGTGGACCTCAGTCGGAAAAGGTGTACCGTAGGGTGGATCCTTTAGCCCTCCAGGGCACTGGTTCCCCTACAAATATGGTGGTGTTTAAGGCTTAGAGGAGCGATGACACAAACAGTGGGAGCGATGAAGGTGGTGCAAAGTCTACAGAGCCTGATCCAAAGAAGAAAAAGCCCACCCCCCATCCTCTGAAATTTCGGCAGCGGCTGCTGGTCAGCCCTGCCAGGAGCCATGAAACATCTAAGATGGAACTTCGGGGGGCTTGGGAACCCCGAGGCAGTTCGCGAGCTTCGCAAGATTGTGAAGCAAGAAGGGCCTGCTCTAGTTTTTTTGATGGAAACAAAGATTAGGGCTAAGAGAGTGGAAGTTTTGCAGCAAAATCTTGGTTTGGCGGGATGTTTTGCGGTGGATAGTGTTGGGCTCAGTGGCGGCATTGGTCTCTTTTGGTCAAAAGAGGTGTCGGTTGAGCTCAAGAATTACAGTTCCGGTCACATTGATGTAGTGGTCCGGCGAGTTGATACCACGTCTCAAGAGTGGAGATTCATGGGGTTCTACGGGGCTCCAAGAAGTGAGGGTCGACATAACAGCTGGAGTTGTTTGAGAAGATTACATGCTATACCTCACCAAGCATGGTTATGTCTAGGGGATTTCAATGAAACGCAGCACAACTCGGAACACTTTAGCAGGGCGCAGAGGCCCGAGTGGCAGATGCGTGCATTTCGAGAGACTCTGGATGAGTGTGCCCTACAGGATATTGGGTTCTCGGGGGTGCCTTTCACATGGAATAATGGTCAAGCGGGCGGCATGAATGTAAATGCCCGGCTCGACAGAGGTGTTGCGAACGAAGCTTTTCTTCAAAGCTTTGAGTTTGTACGAGTGCGTCATATAAGTGCGACAGAATCAGACCGCTGCTTTGTCCTGATTGAGACTCGAGAAGCGCATATTTCACGAGGGTCAAAATAGTTTAGGTATGAGGACATTTGGTAGTTCCATGCTGAGTATGACAAGTTTGTCGCTAATGCATGGCGACGAAATCATACTGGACAGGGGCTTGGAAGTATCCAAAACACCATGAAACTTCTCCAAACTGATCTAGGGACATGGGGTGCTAAGGAGTTCGGGTGTCTTGCAAAAACGGTTCGAAAACTGCAGGAAAAGTCGGAAAAGTTAAGGCGTCAGTCTATTGGCAGAGGACCGTCCGATGAGGAAAGGGCTACAATGCTGAAACTTAGGGAAGCACTGCGGCAAGAGGAGGTTTGGATTCGGCAGCATTCAAGAGTGCCATGGTTGAGAAAGGGTGACCGAAATATGGCATATTACCATGCACAGGCGGCGCAGTGGAAGAGGATGAATCGTATTGCTAACCTTCAATGCTCAGATGGGTCCTTATGCGCGTCTGAAGTCGAAGACAAGGCAGAAGTGCAGGCGTTCTATCAGAACCTGTATTCTTCCCAAGGTGTAAATGATATGAATGAGCTGCTGAATTTTGTCCCGGCTCGTGTTACCGCGGACATGGACGCGTCTCTGGATAAACCCTTCCAGCCCGATGAGGTGCGGACGGCTCTGTTTGAGATGTCACCGTCCAAAGCCCCGGTGTCGACAGGTTTACTGTGTGTTTTTTCCAAAGGCACTGGGACCTTATTCAAGGAGACCTAGTACCGGCGATTCTTGGTTTTTTGAATGGGGGAGAACTACCATTTGGCTTCAATGATACTTCCATAACTCTTATACCAAAGGTACGAAACCCGCAATCGATACCTCAGTACTGTCCCATCTCATTGTGTCTAGTTCCTTATAAAATCACAGCCAAAATGATTTCTATTCGGCTCAAAGAGCTACTAGATACAGTGGTGGGTGAGGAACAAAGTGCTTTTGTTCCCGGCCGCCTGATTACTGATAATGTGGTTGTGGCCTTTGAGAGTGTTCACACCATGAGAAGGCGGAAGAAAGGAAAGAATTATACGTGTGCTGTCAAGTTAGATAGGATGAAGGCCTATGACAGAGTGGAATGGCATTATTTACAGGCAATCATGATCAAGCTCGGCTTCAGCCTTAATTTTGTGAATCTAGTAATGAAATGTGTATCCTCAGTAAGGTTCACGGTTAGTGAAAGGATCGATATGGTTGACTAGAGGGGGGTGAATAGGCAACTAACAATTTTAGCTTTTCTTTAACAATTTAAACTTTGCATCAAAGTAGGTTGTCTAGATATGCAACTAGGTGAGCAACCTATATGATGCAACAAGGAGAGGAACACAAGCAAGCAAGAGATAAGAAACAAATAAGCTTGCTCAAATAAAGGCACGAGATAACCAAGAGTGGAGACGGTGGAGACGAGGATGTGTTGCCGAAGTTCCTTCCCTTTGAGAGGAAGTACGTCTCCGTTGGAGCGGTGTGGAGGCACAATGCTCCCCAAGAAGCCACTAAGGCCACCGTATTCTCCTCACGCCCTCACACAATGCGAGATGCCATGATTCCACTATTGGTGCCCTTGAAGGCGGCGACCAAACCTTTACAAACAAGGTTGGGGCTCTCTCCACAACTTAATTGGAGGCTCCCAACAAAACCACAAAGCTTCACCAGAATGGAATATGGCTCCGAGGTGACCTCAACCGTCTAGGGTGCTCAAACACCCAAGAGTAACAAAATCCACACAAGAAAGTATGGGGGAAGCAAAAATCCTTTGGTGGAATTGTAGATCTAGGTCTCCTCCTTCAATCCCTAGCAAATCAACAAGTTTGAGTGGCTAGAGAGAGAGATCGGGCAAGAGAGCTTGAGGTGCATTAATGGTGGAGTGGGAGAGGTCAAAGGTGAGAGTGGTAGGTGGGAGAAGCTCTCTTAAATACCAACCCTCTAAATCCAGCCGTTGCTGCGCTTTCAGCCCCGCAGCGGTACAATTAGTCCTTGTCCCGGTACAACCGGGACTCACGGTGTAGCTGCAGAACCCTACCAGGCGGTACAACCGGGCCACTAGGCGGTGGTACCGGTTTAAGAGAATGACCGGACCAACCGCCCAGCCACCGCACAACTACCGCCTCGAAACAGAGACGAGACCGGTACTTGAGCGGTGCAAGACCGGAACAACCGCATGGCCTTAAGCTCTTGGGCGGCGAAGTTCTGAGTGGAAGAACCGCTCAGACCACCGGTGGTACCGGTCAACGAGGATCGACCGGATCAACCGGGCCACCACCGCACAACTACCGCCTCGGAACAGAGACGAGACCGGTACTTGAGCGGTGCATGGCTGGAACCACTGTCCTAGCCTTTGTTGAGCAAGGTGGCGGTACCACCGCCCGGAGGCAGCGGTACAACCGCTCGGTCAAAGTAGGAGAGCGTCAAGGTCCAGCGGTACAACCGCTCCAGGGAGCGGTACAACCGCTGGGAAGAGCAGAAACACGAAGGAAAGACAGGGGGATCTCTCTCTCACAACTGAGGAAGACAAAGGAGGGGTGAGGAAAGTGTACGTGAACTGATTCCCCCAGAGCTTCCTAGTGAGGATTCCCTCTTGATAGTACGGGAACTCTATGACCAAAGAAAATAAAAGCGTAGAGGACACCTCTTCGATCTTTTCCTACGAGAGGCAATAGCAATCCGATGTAAGCCTAAGCATCGAGAACCTGAAACATATAGCACACGATTAGACCACAAAGGGTTGTCATCATCATCCAAAACATAAAGTAGGGAAATGCCCTTTCAATCTCCCCCTTTTTGGTGGATGATGACAACAACACGATTTTCTAGGGACAAGTCAAAGAATTCTAGACGGAACTCCCCCTGAATGTGTGCCCCAATAGGAACTAGCTGTTAGAAAGCATGGGCACACTTACAGGACTAGAATCCCCCTAGATTTTATAGACTCACCACCCTAAGCACAAAAAGGAGAGACAATATAATACTTAGAGTGCAATAATAACGAAAAAGACCGATGAATGAAAAGGTAAGAGGAGTAACATAAGTCTCACACACAGCAAGGAACGAAACAAGTCCACGAACAAAGACCGACACTAAAACACGAGAAAAAAAGGGAAAAACCCATGCAAATCCCCGGGACCTATAGAACCCTCTCCCCCTTTGGCATCAAAACACCAAAAAGGAAAAGAGCGAAGCTAGCGTCCCAAAGCTCAGGCGTCCTCCTCTGACTCCTCGGTCGCATCTGGATCCTCATCATCAGAGTCGTCATCGTCGTCGTGATCGGATTCTTCCATGGCATTGTCAGCTGCTGCAAATGAGGAGGATGGCTGGGGAGGGGCTTCATCATCAGTCCAGGTGCTATGGGTGGAAATCCAACGCTCCTCTGGGGTGATGCTCTTCTCAGAGCCACTCTGAACCGGCATGTTGAGGTGCTTCATCATTGCAATTTGGCGACGTCGTGCCAGCTTCTCATTGACATGTGCCTCATACATCTTCTTCTGGATGTCAGCCTGGAGACAAAAGGTCTTCTTCACCTTGGCAGTGAGTTTGGCCACCCACGAAGGCTTGGCCCCTGGCTCCAGCTCAAAGTCCTCATCGTCAGAAGTAGCATAGACATCCTCAGGAGCATTTTCAGGGAAGCGAGGCTCGGCATGCTTCTTCTTCTTAAGGAGCTTGACCTCATGAACAGTGAGGTTGTCTGGAGACGTGAGGAGCTCTCCAGGACGACGAACAGCCCACACAGAGTTCAGAAAGCACATGACAAACGGGGCATAGATTGGGACTTTACGGTAGATGACCATGTTGTACATCTCATGCCACATCCAATTTGACACATCAAACGTTGCTCCTGTCCCCACCATGGTCTTCATAGAAACCATCAAATCAACCAGATAACCATGAATCTCATCTTGATTGCCCACCTTGGGCAAGAGCACATTGCGGAACACTCGGTGCATGATGTCATAGACCTTCCCCAAATCCTTGGATTCTCCAATAATCCCACGACCCCGAATGTACAGAGGGGCAAGCTTCTCCTTAAGCATGGACTCAGGAAAGTCATGAGGACGAATGCCACCCCTTCCTTCCAGACCGGTATCCTCGTACCCAATAGCATTGCAGAATGCCCTCCAGGGAACGTGAAATAGTTCATCGCGGCACATGAAGGTGAGAGTGCGCGCATCATCTTCCCCAAAATGAACCGTGGCATAGAACTGATGGATGAGTTGAACATCAAAGTCACAGTTGACTGACATGAGCTTGATAAGATCAAACTCCTCGCAGAGAGCCAACGCCTCACCAAAATACTCCATGTTGTTCCTCCAATGGTCAAGATCAATTGTCCACTGCTTGGCATATCTGTTCTTGTTGTGCTCAAAGAGTTCATGAACAATCCGCACTTGCATCTCATTCCGGAACTGAACGGTGGTCCAGCGGGGAGCAATGGGAACCTCATACGGATTCTTTGATCAATAGGCTTCCCAATCCTTGGCTTTCCAACGATGCAACGGCATAACCACATGTTGCTTAGCAGCTGCAGACTTTTCACGGCGAGTGGGCTTGGTGGGAATCACAACTTCTTCTTCATCATCAGACACAACCGGGCGCAGGGTCCTTCGTGCCCTCTTCTTGTTCTTGAGAGGAGCAGAGGGAGAACTAGAGCCACCTGAACACACACACGAAAAGAACACACAAAAACCCAACACGAATGAGAGGATTGCACCCACCAGCAGAAAAGGAACAAGTTGCAACAACAGAGAAGATAGAACAGTGCTTTGTGGTTGATATACTCCGGTTGTACCGGATCTTCTGCCGGTAGTACCGCTCCAGCGGTTGTACCGCCCGGAGGGGCGGTAGAACCGCTGACAGTGGCGCCACCAGGAAAGATAGATCTAACTGAGGCATACGAATCACACAAGTAATATTCCGAATTCTAAGTGCTGCAAACAAGACAGGAGGCAACCAAAGATCTCTTCTACTCCATAGTTCAACCACTAATCGCGGAAAGTTAAGTAATGCCCTAGACAAGGAAGAACCCTAGAAAGAACTAGGAGCAAAGAACATGAGGCATTACCACCATCCATGGGAAGAGATCGGGAGGCCTCCACGGAGAGAATCCATGGAGAGCCAAGGATCCGAAGCGCGAGACGCACTCCGGGGCAGGGGTAGAGATGGCCGGCGGCTAGGGCAAAGAGAAGATGAACGAGGATAAAGGGAAAAAGACAACCCTTCAGCCCCGTCGAGTATATATAGGCCCGTAGACACGCCCCGGTAGAACCGCTAAGGGGAGCGGTTGTACCGCTCGTCTGGTGCAGACCGGTGGTTGGAGGTGATACTTCCGGTGCCTGGGAGGCAGCAGTAGTACCGCTTGGCGACAGCCGGTAGTACCGGACGTAGGTTACCGTGGGTTGGGCGGTGGAACCACCCAAGCACCGATCCATTGGGACGGCACAACTCGATACCAGCGGTAGAACCGCCCGTGATACCGGTTGTACCGCCCGACCACCTATACCCAAGCCAAGATCAAATGAGTGCAATCCGAAGGGAGGAAGAAAGAGCACAAAAGCAACACCCAAGGAGAACCCAACACAAAGAGCAAAGAAGGAACGAGAGAAAACAACACGAGGACAACAAGGCTAACTCCAACCTCTCGAAGAGAGGACGACGACCGAGGCCACCTATGTTTGAGTCAATTGGTATGGCACCGCGAAGAATTATCCTTGGGTCCATGGCCAAAACTCGTCTTTGAAGCACAAGTACCATCAAACATGGCTAATGTGAAAAGACTCGATCAATTTATGCATAATAGGGGGAGGGAGAGTTCATTGAGAGAACATCACTCCCCCTATGTTCATGCCTACATCTAAACAAGACAACATGTTGAGTACGGTGGGGTGTGCAAGAGTTCAAGCAACATTGCTTGAATCAATGATATTTAGCTCATGCCTTAACTCGTGAAATCTTGCTTCATCCAAGGGCTTCGTGAAGATATCTGCAAGGTTATCATGAGTGTTGACATAGTTGAGCTCGATCTCTCCTCACCTAATGTGATCCCGGATGAAGTGATACCGGATCTCAATATGCTTCGTCTTGAAGTGTTGCACCGGGTTGAGAGAGATCTTGATGGCACTTTCATTATCACACCAAAGGGGCACTTTGTCACAAATGACACTGTAATCCTTTAGAGTTTGCCTCATCCATAAGAGTTGTGCACAACAACTCCCAGCTACAACATACTCTGCCTCGATGGACGAGAGAGACACACAACTTTGCTTTTTGGAAGACCAACTTACCAAAGAGCAACCAAGGAATTGGAACCCTCCGGAAGTGGACTGCCTATCCACTTTGTCTCCCGCCCAATCGGAATCCGAGTACCCTACAAGCTTGAAGTTTGATCCTCTTGGATACCATAAGCCAAAGTTTGGGGTATGAGCCAAATATCGAAAGATTCGTTTGACCGCCACATAGTGACTTTCCTTAGGTGCAGCTTGAAACCATGCACAAATTCCCACACTCAACATGATATCCGGTCTAGATGCACAAAGGTAAAGCAAGGAACCAATCATGGAGTGATATACCTTTTGATCCACCACTTTACCATTGGGATCTAAGTCATGTTGGCACTTGGTGGGCATTGGAGTGGAAGTCGGCTTGACGTCACTTAGTTTGAATCTCTTGAGCATGTCTTGAGTGTATTTGGATTGATTGATGAAGGTTCCTTCTCTTCTTTGCTTCACTTCGAACCCTAGAAAGAACTTCAACTCTCCCATGGAGGACATCTCGAACTTTGAGGTCATGAGAGCGGCAAATTCCTCATTGAAAGCTTTGTTAGGAGAACCAAAGATAATGTCATCAACATATAATTGGCACACAAACAACTCCTCTTTGACCTTCTTAGTAAAAAGAGTGGGGTCGATTAGACCAACTTCAAAACCACGATCTTGTAGCAACTCGGTAAGGTGGTCATACCACACACGTGGGGCTTGTTTAAGGCCATAGAGTGCCTTATCGAGTTGATACACATGATCGGGAAGGTAGGGATCCTCAAAGACGGGGGGTTGCTTGACGTAAACCAATTCATTAATAGGACCATTAAGAAAAGCACCCTTCACATCCATTTGTTGTAACTTAAAGTTATGATGAGAAGCATATGCAATCAACATGCGAATGGATTCAAGACGAGCAACGGGAGCAAAGGTTTCACCGTAGTCAATACCCTCGACTTGGGAGTAGCCTTGTGCTACCAAACGAGCCTTGTTGCGAATGATCATCCCATGGGCATCTTGCTTGTTCTTGAATATCCACTTGGTTCCAATGACATTGTGGTTCCCCATTGGCCTTGGCACCAATCTCCACACTTTGTTGCGCTCGAAGTTGTTGAGTTCTTCATGCATGGCATTGAGCCAATCCGGATCTTCTAGCGCCTCATAGACCTTGTGGGGTTCCACACAAGAGACAAACGCGTGATGCTCACAATAATTTGCTAATTGTCTACGAGTGCTTACCCCCTTTTTTAAGCTTCCAAGCACATTCATCATGAGATGATCCTTGGTGGAGAGCTTGGATGCAATCTTGGCGGCATGACGCTCTAATTCCTCCTCGGTGGTGAGTTGAGGAGCGGTTACTTGATCATCTTGAGCGCCGTCATGAACTTGTTCTTGATCTTGAACTTGCTCGGGGGAGAGAACTTGACCTTGGGCATCACTTGGTGTCAACACCGTCTTGAGTATGATATTGCCCTTGGTCTTGTTCATGAGGTTGAGGGCCTTCACTTTGTTCTTCAAAAGCGTGTGGGCCTTGGGTTGGTGATGGATCCACTTGAGTGGAGCATTGTCCTTCTCCTTCGGCCACAAGGGTTTCCTCAATGGGTAGGATAAAACCAACACCCATTATTCTTATGGCTTGAGGAGGAATTTCATCACCTACATCACAAGTGCCACTTTGCTCCACTTGGGAGCCGTTATTCTCATCAAACTCCATGTTACACGTCTCCTCAATAAGTCTCGTGGATTTATTGAGGACACGGTAAGCATGAGAGTTTGTAGCATAACCAACAAATATGCCCTCATAAGCTCTAGCCTCAAATTTAGACAACCGAACACCTTTCTTGAGAATGAAACACTTACACCCGAATACCCGGAAGTACTTGAGGTTGGGCTTATTACCGGTGAGTATCTCATATGGAGTCTTGTTCAAGCCCTTGCGGAGGTAGAGCCGATTGGATGCATGACACGCGGTGTTGATGGCTTCGGCCCAAAAGTTGTACGGAGACTTGAACTCCGCCATCATGGTCCTTGCCGCATCCATCAACGTCCGGTTCTTCCTCTCCGCAACACCGTTTTGTTGAGGGGTGTAGGGTGCGGAATATTGATGCTTGATTCCCTCATCACTAAGAAACTCATCCAAGGTGTAGTTCTTGAACTCGGTGCCGTTGTCACTTATTATTGTCAAGATCTTTGCATTATGTTGACGTTGTGCTTCATTTGCAAAGTCAATGACAGTTTGTTGGGTCTCGCTCTTCCTCTTGAAGAAATACACCCACGTGTACCTTGAGTAGTCATCCACAATCACCAAGCAATACTTCCTACCTCCAAGACTATCGAAGGATGGAGGCCCAAAGAGATCCATGTGAAGGAGCTCCAAAGGCCTCTTTGAATAAATGATAGTCGTGGGAGGGTGAGCCTTCTCATGTAGCTTTCCTTCGATACAGGCACTGCAAGCACGATCTTTAGCAAAACTAACATTCGTTAGTCCACGGACATGGTCCCCCTTGAGGAGACTTTGCAAAGATCTCATATTGACATGGGCTAAACGGCGATGCCAAAGCCATCCCACATCAACTTTAGCCATTAGGCATGTCGCGGTCTTAGTGGGTCGCTCCGAAAAGTTAATCACATATAGACCGTTCTCGACATGCCCAACAAAGGCTACTTTAAGAGTCTTGCTCCACAAGAGGGCCACGGTATCGATATCAAAGAAAGTGGCAAAGCCCATGATTGCAAGTTGACGAACCGAAAGTAAATTGTATGCAAGGGACTCAACAAGCATGACCTTCTCGATCGTGAGATCATGAGAGATGACCACCTTGCCAAGTCCCAATACCTTAGAAGATGAGGCGTCACCCCACTCGACATTGGTGGGCATAGATGGAACCTTGTGCACATCCACCACCAAGTCCTTGCTTCCGGTCATATGATTTGTAGCTCCGCTATCGAGCAACCATGATCCACCACCGGAAGCAAACACCTACAAGAGATCAATGCTTGGTTTTAGGTACCCATTTTGTAATGGGTCCTTTGATGTTAGTAACAAGGGTCTTTGGAACCCAAATAGACCATTCAATGTACTCATGAAGAGAACCAACAAATTTGGCATAAACATGCCCATCACTAGCACGGCATAACACATAAGAAGGATTAAAATCGCCAGCTTTGTTGGGAGGGGTGACATTGCCCTTCTTGACATTGTTCTTCTTCTTCTCCTCGAAGGCACTCTCTCCCTCCTTCACAAAGGTTTGCATGAGAGGAGGAGGTCGTTTGGTCTTGTCATTCTTCTTCTTGTTCTTGGAGTCGGGCACGTACCCAACCCCTTTCTTGGCCACAACCCCCTTTTGGTTGATCAAGAGATCGTTGAGGTTCTTCTTGCCTTGTATGCAAGTTGCAAGACCTCTCTCAAGTTGTCCCTTTAGCTTAGCGTTCTCCTCAACGAGATGCACATGCTCACAACACGGGTTAGTAGCATTTGCATTATCAATTAACATCATACGAGGGAAAGTGGCTTTTTCCTTGGTTAGCTTTACTTGAAGTTGATCATGAGACTCTTTGAGGCTAGCATGAGCACCCTTCAAGACCTTGTGAGCCTTGTCAAGTAGATCAAACTCCCCTTTGAGTCTAGCAAGATCAACCTCAAGTTCGGCCTTCTCGGAATTTAGCACATGAGAAACTATGAGGACATGATCATAATCTTTCTTTAACTTAGCATGATCAACGTTGTGTGACTCCTCAAGAGCCAAACGTAGACCACGCTCTTCCTCAAGAGCATTGGAAAGATCCGAAATCTCATCGGCATAGTCACGACTATGCCCTTCCATCTTAGTGATGGTGTCTTCGTGAACCTCAATCATGTCATTGGCTTCACCAAGTTGTTCCAAGAGAGCAACAAAGTGCTTCTTGGATTTTCCCTTGAGTTTGCCCATAAAGGCCTCAAACTCGTTAGCCTCCACATTAGCTCCCTCAAGTTCATTAATGCTATCCGTCGGAGAAGGATGATTAATGATGGTAGTTTTGATGTTGGGGGTTACCTTGTTGGTGGCTTTATCCATGAGGCACTTGGCGGTGATGCTCTCATTGGGTGAGTCGAAGAGAGACACCCGTGACGTCGTCGCAATGGCAACAGAGGCCATGGCAACCGACTCATCATCTTCATCATTGTCATCATCCTCATTGTACTCTTCTTGCACAACCAAAGCCTTGGGAGGAGTCTTCTTGGTGAAGTTGTTCTTGTTGGGGAACGACTTGGCCTTGTCCTTTCAGATGAGCTTGCCACCATTGTCTTCCCTCTTCTCATACGGGCATTCTGCAATGAAATGACTCACGTTGCCGCAATTGTAGCAAGTCCTTATACGTTGCTTGCCCCTCGTGCCACTCGAGTTGTTTTTGCTAAAGTTTGGCCTCGACTTTTTCTTGCTCCAAAATTGCCTTGAAGCAAGTGCCATGTGTTCATGATATGCATACTTCGTATCTTCGGGGTTGCTCTCCTCTTCTTCCTCTTCTTCTTCTTCCACGGTGAGCTTGGCCTTTAATGCAAGGTTAGGCTTCTTTGCACGTTGAGAACGGAGCACCGCATTGTCAGCGGTCTTGTCCAAAATGTTCATGGCCACAAACTCATCCAACACTTCGCTTGAGGTCAAAGTGTGGAAGTCCGGTCTTTGACGAATGATGGAGGACATGGCCTTGTGATAGGGCATCATTGCCTTGAGGAATTTGCACTTGATCCAATTGTCATCCGTGTCCTTGCTCCCATGATCTCGTAGTGAGACCGCGAGTTTGGTTACTCTCCGATAAAGCTCACGAGGTTCTTCATCTTCTTTCATTGCAAACTCATCGGCCTCATCTTGTACCACTTCATAGTTGGAGCGTTGAATGCTTGCGCTTCCCCGGTAGAGAGAGACAACACAATGCCATGCATCTTTGGCCAAGGCGAAGGGACGAAGATGAGGTAGGTCTTCGGGTGGAATTGCATCTTGAATGATGAAGAGAGCATTCTCATTGAATTGATTGTCCGCGGCTTCTCGAGGAGTGAAGTTGCTTGGATCATGTGGATAGAAACCTTCTTCAATGATTCTCCAAAGGTTAGTGTTCACATGATTTAAATGACGTTTAAAGCGGTAAACCCAAGAATCAAAATCCTCATTTTTCACAATCTTAGGGGGAGGACCGACATGATTCAAATGAGTGGAAGGAACCGGTCCACCATAAACAAGTGGTGGTTCCACATGGGCAAAGATGCCGGTGCCATTCTTACCACTAGAAGAAGGAGCCTTTTCACTACTAGCTTCCCCCTTGTCGGGGATAGCATCCGTCACCTTGTTGGCGGGGTCACCCACTTTCAACGGTGTGGTGGATAGTTTAAGCCCCTCAATAAATTTAGTAAACATGCTTTCAACTTCGGTCATCATGGAGGTTATCAATGTCTCCAAGGCCACATTGAACTCCTCACGAGAGACCGAGGTTCCCCCATCGCCCGTAGACGAGATTGGATTCACACTGGAGTGTTCCTCCACACCGTCTACGGTATCAACCATACTCTTTGGACGGTAAAGTCCTTAATAAAGAGATGAGGCTCTAATACCAATTAAAAGGATCGATATGGTTGACTAGAGGGGGGGGGGTGAATAGGCAACTAACAATTTTAGCTTTTCTTTAACAATTTAAACTTTGCATCAAAGTAGGTTGTCTAGATATGCAACTAGGTGAACAACCTATATGATGCAACAAGGAGAGGAACACAAGCAAGCAAGAGATAAGAAACAAATAAGCTTGCTCAAATAAAGGCACGAGATAACCAAGAGTGGAGACGGTGGAGACGAGGATGTGTTGCCGAAGTTCCTTCCCTTTGAGAGGAAGTACGTCTCCGTTGGAGCGGTGTGGAGGCACAATGCTCCCCAAGAAGCCACTAGGGCCACCGTATTCTCCTCACGCCCTCACACAATGCGAGATGCCGTGATTCCACTATTGGTGCCCTTGAAGGCGGCGACCGAACCTTGACAAACAAGGTTGGGGCTCTCTCCACAACTTAATTTGAGGCTCCCAACAAAACCACAAAGCTTCACCAGAATGGAATATGGCTCCGAGGTGACCTCAACCGTCTAGGGTGCTCAAACACCCAAGAGTAACAAAATCCACACAAGAAAGTATGGGAGAAGCAAAAATCCTTTGGTGGAAGTGTAGATCTAGGTCTCCTCCTTCAATCCCTAGCAAATCAACAAGTTTGAGTGGCTAGAGAGAGAGATCGGGCAAGAGAGCTTGAGGTGCATTAATGGTGGAGTGGGAGAGGTCAAAGGTGAGAGTGGTAGGTGGGAGAAGCTCTCTTAAATACCAACTGTCTAAATCCAGCCGTTGCTGCGCTTTCAGCCCCGCAGCGGTACAACCGGTCCTTGTCCCGGTACAACCGGGACTCACGGTGTAGCTGCAGAACCCTACCAGGCGGTACAACCGGGCCACTAGGCGGTGGTACCGGTTTAAGAGAATGACCGGACCAACCGCCCAGCCACCGCACAACTACCACCTCGAAACAGAGACGAGACCGGTACTTGAGTGGTGCAAGACCGGAACAACCGCATGGCCTTGAGCTCTTGGGCGGCAAAGTTCTGAGCAGAAGAACCGCTCAGACCACCGGTGGTACCGGTCAACGAGGATCAACCGGATCAACCGGGCCACCACCGCACAACTACCGCCTCGGAACAGAGATGAGACCGGTACTTGAGCGGTGCATGGCCGGAACCACCGTCCTAGCCTTTGTTGAGCAAGGTGGCGGTACCACCGCCGGGAGGCAGCGGTACAACCGCTCGGTCAAAGTAGGAGAGCGTCAAGGTCCAGCGGTACAACCGCTCCAGGGAGCGGTAAAACCGCTGGGAAGAGCAGAAACACGAAGGAAAGACAGGGGGATCTCTCTCTCACAAATGAGGAAGACAAAGGAGGGGTGAGGAAAGTGTACGTGAACTGATTCCCCTAGAGCTTCCTAATGAGGATTCCCTCTTGATAGTACGGGAACTCTACGACCAAAGAAAATAAAAGCGTAGAGGACACGTCTTCGATCTTTTCCTACGAGAGGCAATAGCAATCCGATGTAAGCCTAAGCATCGAGAACCTGAAACATATAGCACACGATTAGACCACAAAGGGTTGTCATCATCATCCAAAACATAAAGTAGGGAAATGCCCTTTCAATTAGGGTGAATGGCGAGCTCCTTCCGTTTTTTGATCCCTCTAGGGGTCTGCGACAGGGCTGCCCCATGTCACCGTTTCATTTTCTCCTTTGTGCGAAAGGTCTCACATCATTGTTGAATTCTTATGGAGACGGTTATGTGGACAGGGGCATACGAGTGTCTTTTCGAGCGCCCTGGGTGAGCCATCTGCTTTTTGCCGATGACAACCTCATTTTTATTAGTGCAACACAGGAGAGTGCTGACAGGCTCAATGCTATTCTACTCATATATGCAATGTGTTCGGGCTAGTCAGTGAATCAAGATAAAAGTGCTATCTTCTTCTCACCAAATACGCCGAACACCAAAAGGCATACTGTTAAGTTTGTCCTAGGCATTCAGGTGGAAGCTTTCAGTGATCGATACCTTGGTCTACCGACCGCGGTTGGTAGGATCACCAGTGGCACCTTTGATCATATCGGTGACCGATCGAAGGGGAAGATGAATGGTTGGGCAGAGAGGCTTCTAGCTTGCGCTGGAAGAGAGTCACTCATTAAATCAGTCATCCAAGCTATCCCAACTTTCAGCATGAGCTGCTTTCTTTTGACAAAGAAGGTACGCAAAGGGTTAACTGCTAGCATGGAAAAATTCTGGTGGAGTGGATCCCTTGATCGACGGTCTATGCATTCGCCGTCTTGGGAGAAACTTGCATCTCCAAAAATCTGTGGTGGAATGGGTTTTCGTGATCTTGAGCTGTTTAATCTTGCGCTCTTGGGCAAACATGGATGGAGATTCATCACAAACCCTAACTCACTATGTGTGCGGGTAATGAAGGACGTTATTTCCCTGATTCTGAATTCATGGAGGCTACTGTTCCGCAATCAGCCTCGGCCATTGGGCGAGCTATAGTGGCAGGAAGAGGAGGGCTTCAAACAGGGCTGGTTAAGAGGGTGGGTGACGGGAGCTCTATCTCCATTTGGAACGACCAATGGATACCCGGTCTCTCCACCCTTGCCCCAACGGTTATGCCAGGAGGAACCACACTGGCTACTGTTGATGAGTTGATTGATACTAATAATTGGACTTGGCGAAGGGAGCTAATCCGAGACACCTTCATAGCCCCTGATGCCGATGCAATTCTGAATATCCCACTACGACGGGGTGGTGGGGATGATTTCCAAGCTTGGGCCCATGAAAGAAGTGGCATCTACTCTGTCAAATCTGCGTACCGTGCTCTTGTGAATCAGAACGAGCGAATTGCTCTAGATGAAGGGACGGTTACCAATACCTCACAGACAAACGAGCAGATGTGGAAGAAATTATGGAAGCTCAAGGTACTGCCGAAGGTACGTGTGTTCTGGTGGTGAGTCATTAGGGGAATCCTACCAGATGAAAGCACTCTGCGGCGTCGTCACATCAAAGTTATAAGCAGATGCAATGTCTGCCATGCTATGAATGAGGACTTAATGCATGCACTAATGCATTGCTCTCACGCTAAGCTATTTTGGGAGCAAGCCTTTGCTCTTTTTGGCACTCGGAGGCCGTGCTTGCATCCTAGTACCTGGTCTTGTGATATCATTTGTGATGATCATTTTTCAGATATTGAGAGGGCTCAAATGATCTCAGTTATGTGGACGATATGGCACTCAAGAAACAGAATCACGCATGATGACGATCAGTTGGATCCTTTCTCTTCGGTTCGACGCATCAGAGAGGACCTGGCCTTGTTAGAAATCCCACAGGCCCATGCTTCGATACTCCCAGGTCATGGGTGGCGACCTCCTGATCCTGGTGTGGTTAAAATTAATACTGATGCGGCACTGAATATGGACTCAGATAAAGTGGGTGCAGGGGGTTGCCCGTTCAAGCAACGCTTTGCTGGGTGCATGGAGCAAACCACATGTTGGAGTGACGGATCCATTTATTGGTGAGACCTTGGCACTCCGTGATGGTGTTATATTTGCAAATCTGCGCGGTTTCACACATGTGATTATGGAGACGGACTGCCTGGAGATTGTTAATCTTTGGAAAAATCGCCACAATAGTTTTTCTGTGATGGCACCTTTACCTCTAGAAGTTGGAGAGCTTGCTTTATCTTTTGATTTATTTGATGTTCAATATGTATCCAGAGCGGCTAACGTACCGGCCCATCTTTGTGCAAAACATGCTTGCACGCTGATGGTCACCGAGAATTGGACCGACTCGAGACCTTCCTTCTTGCTCACCAGTTTATTGGCTGATGATCTAAGAAGTTCTTTCGTTGAATAAAAGCTCCCAGGTTTGAACAGACACACAAAAAAGAGCCCTGCATTACCAAACGTGCCGAATGGCCGTCCAGATTAAAGTACAGCCCCAACAATCCATGCACCGGCGCCGGAGTAACGGAGAGGCGTCGCCCGGATCCACACGCCGCCTCGCCGAAACGCGGCGAGCCTTATTACCCCACGACCGAGGCGACCCCAGCCCACCCGCCCTGGCTGCACATACATCACGCACGAGACGAGAGCGACGAGGGAGGAAGCCTCCAAAGCCCGACCCAAGCCCACGGCCTCCCGGTCGCGGCCACCACCACCACAGAAACCCCGCGCTCCCTCCCGTCCCGTGATCCTCATCCCCCGCGGCTAGCCTCCCTCCCCTCTCCTAGATAACACTCCCACCATGCACCGGGGGGCGAGGCGACGAGGAAGACAGAGTTAGGCGGAGGTTCGGCAGCACGGAGGAGCAGTGATGTCGGACGAGGGGGAGGACGCGCCCGTGGCGGCCGTGGCGGCGGGCTTCGGGCTGCCGGAGGAGCTGGCGGCCGTGCTGCCGGCGGACCCGTTCGAGCAGCTGGACGTGGCGCGCAAGATCACCTCCATCGCGCTCGCGTCCCGCGTCGGCCGCCTCGAGGCGGAGGCCGCGGGGCTCCGCGCGCAGCTCGCCCGGCGCGACGACGCCGCCGAGGACCTCCGCGAGCGCGTCGAGCAGCTCGAATCCGCGCTCGCGCTCGCCACCGACCGCCTCAGCCGCGCCGAGGACGACAAGGTAATCACAGTTTGTCCGCGGCGGTGGCTTGCTGAGCTCGGCTTTCGCTGACAAGCCTCAAGTGGTCCAGGCCATCCAGGCTCACTTCTCAGCCGGTGACTTCTTGGCTGTTTGATCAGTGCTCCAGTGCGAATTGACAAAATGATGTTTCTCTGTCTTTTGGTTGCAGGAGACGCTGCTGAAAGAGAAGGCGACGCTGTCAAACACCGTCAACAAGCTCAACAGAGATGTCGCCAAGGTAACAGGACCAGGACATACTGTTGCACTGCATTTTTGAATCAAAATTCGAGAAATGCCTGTCTGCTATATGCCTATATATCAATGACACAGTCTTAAATTTATCAGTATATCAATTATACGTAGTATTTTCTACTTGTTAAGGTCACCTATGCCGACTGGTGTAGTCGTTACTCATGGCCTGGATTGCAAATTATATATTTTTCCCGACAAAGGGTGGATAGCAAATTATATGCAAGTAAATCAACTTGTTAGTATGAAAATGCCACAAGTTCTCTCCTGCTGTAGCCTGTACAGAGGTTTCCTCTTTACGATTTCAGAGTCTAAAGATTGCGTGCTTTGCTTTCTGTTTGTTCCTCCTGCTTGGTTACGCAGTTGGAAGTTTTCAAGAAGACGCTTATGCAGTCACTTCAGGAAGATGATGACAAACCAGTAAGTTGCCTGCATTTATATGTTATAATGGTTTAGTTCCTGCAGTAGCCCAGCAATGACTCTGGAATTCTTCTCCTGATTTTTCTTAGAATTCATCTGCATAGCAAGTAATTTTTCTGTTATAATACTTTCCTGTAGAACATTCCCAAGGCTAAGCTCACCGAAACATCGAATTTCTCCCCCGCGCCATCTGTCGGAGGTACTGCAGAATTTTCATGGTTCTTGTCCTAGTTGTACTGCACGAGATCATATTTAGACCACAAGAATTAACTTGACTTGTGGATTTTATCAGATGACGATTCAGCATTTACAACTTCTAAATCATCACAGTTGTTTGAAACTGCAAGTTCTGCTTCAGAGGAAAGTAGCCATGCTGAGCCAGATGGTACACGCACTAGCCACTTCTCAGTTGGTTCACACTATTGAATGTGAACTTTTTCTCACTAATATTCAACAGATAACACCCTTTTACACTCACAGAACCTAGGCCACCCCGCTCGCATGTATATATGCCATCGTACAACAGTACACCAAAGCTTACTCCTCCAGGCTCACCTCCAAGGGGTTATGCACCACTTTCACCACCAAGGAGACATTCAATCTCGATTGCGTCAATGAACAGGCTCGATGACAGGTCTTCGGTCTTTTCCAGTAGCCATAGCGCAATGACATCTCCATTTGACACACCAAGTCCAACAGGTTAGCTTTGATAGCTTGGGTAGTTAGATTATGTTATCTGTAAAATACTTGCTTCCTTCATGTGAAAAAATATGAACACCTGGGTCTGTATAATCTCTAGAAGTTTATAATAAATGAATACAGCTGTGATTCTTAAGGACATAATGCTGGTTCATAAATTATCAGTTATTTATTCTGCTTAATTATTTGTGCATTTGTTTCAGGACGAACACGAGTTGATGGGAAAGAGTTCTTTCGCCAAGTCAGGTATATATATGTGTGTAAATGAGCTCAACTCTGGAACACACATTATTTCAATCTGTTATTAGGCAGGAAGTGGATATACCATTTGTTATGTTTACCTTCCTTTTCTAATATACTTGTAAATCATTGTTGGGTCTCCGCTTTTATGTACAAGCTTTTGAATGCTTTTCCTTTCGGAGTACGTAAAATGTTTATGGCTATTCACTACTAGTATGGGTGAATACCTCTACTGCCCTCTTGACCTCTACTTAACAACCATGCAGAAACCGCTTGTCTTATGAGCAGTTCAGCGCATTCCTAGCCAATGTGAAGGAACTGAATGCACACAAGCAGACCAGAGAGGTATACTGTTTCTCTGCTATGTATCAAGTATTATCATGTCCTTGATATATTTTTCTGGTGCTCACTAAAGCTTTTGTGACTTCTGCAGGATACACTAAGAAAAGCTGATGCGATATTTGGACCTGAAAACAGTGACTTGTACACCATCTTTGAGAGTCTAATTACTCGCACTCATCATTAGAGTTCTACAATCTGAATCTTTTACCATGGTTAACTGTGAGCCAGGTTTTACTGGCATTTGTGATTAATATATTTGTTATTTATTGTATTTAATATCTGTAGAAGTCACCTGCTATCATTGCAGATTTCGGATATATAGTTTTTAAAAAGTCTTGTTGCAGTCAATGTAAAGTCATGGATTGTCTGTAAGCTAGAACCTTTACATATTAATACAAATGCAGAAGTTTGCAATTTAGAGGCAATGCTTCTTCCCCTCTTAAATTTATGATGATATTGCTTTCTCTCTAGTGCCAGAATCAATGGAGCCCACCTATTTTTTATTTTATTTTGCTAAGACGATTAAATATTCTGTGCTCCAGGTGGAGCTTTTGGCAGTAATCTTTATTCCCTTGTAGCAGTACTACTATAAGAATTTGGTATGTTTAGGCCCTGAATTATCTGGCAGCCTGCTCCAAATTGCCTTTTGTTCTTCGAAGTTCGCAATAATGGCGGATTGCTTCTTGTTCGCTAAAGAATTTGCCAATCGATTGTAATATATATCACCATTGAAATCACTTAACACATGCACCAGATTTGAACTCTGATTGCTGATCACAATCTGCCCATCTGTGCTTTTCGTTGTGTTGGCAACGACGCTTATTCGCTTGGGCATTACTGTCGATTTCAGGTCAGATCCTTGAACCATGTAAACCGCACCAAGAACTTCTCCCAAAAATATATCCTGAAAACATGAACATTTGTAGATAATT